>NC_025994.2:28984212-29033152 GCF_000442705.2 Elaeis guineensis
AAAATGTTGTGTCCCAAAAAGCCAATCGTCAAGCTGTTGACGGTTGAGCAACCAAGTATTGTAATTGATTTGTTAATAAATAAAATATATTTGGCATTTCATCATAAGCTTTCATCTTCTAATGAACTCCGTTGTTATGATGAAGTCCTTAGGACTATTTAAGTTCGATAAAGAGAGGATTTATCGATTAGTCCTTAAAACTGTTCACGACCAAATGATAGGCTGTTAATAAGGACGACAGCTTCTATCGAGCATAGGTCGCTGTAGGCCATATGGGTTGGTTGTCCTCTTAACCAAGGAGTGTGGAGACACTGGTATGGCATACAGGTGAGATGTAAGGGTACATCATCATTGAACGTGACCAACTCCAGAGATTCTGCTGTCGAGAATGTCTCTGATGGGATATAGGTATAAGTGTCCCTTAGACTTGAGATCGCCTCAGTGACTTGCAAGCAACTCACTGTGCTTTGGTACTGGACTAACTGAATTTCTAATTCAGGGATGGAAGGCTTCTGGGCACAGTCAAGTACTTGCGAAGTCAGAGTGTGATCGAGATGGGATTGACCACTCCAAGAGTTGGAGAAGAATGAGTCGCTGTATTTCAATTTAGCAAAACCTTGGCCAGGGTAATCCATCAGATGGATTTGATATTTTGAAATACAATGTGGACAACCTGATCAGAGTTGACAGTTGAACTCTGGGGTGTCCTATGATCATTTTGGTCAAGGGATGAATTATATGAAAACTATATCCGCATGGGTTCTAAGGATGTTGTTCTACACATTCGACCTATCCGGTCGTCGGGTACCATTGCTAGATGGTCACTTCGATTGGTATAAAATTTATTTCCTATGCTACCGGCTTAGGTTCGGACCTATGAGGTCACACACATTAGAGTTCATGATCCGATCGGATGGTTGATCAACGATTAAGAATCGTTCTAGGGTTAAATGATCAATACGATTGACATTTAACCCAGTGCAAGTGTTGCAGGAGGATCGATTAGCAATTCGATTGCTAATTGGCTTAATTTGATTAAGCCAATGGGCTGAGATTAAGTCTAATTAAATATGATTTAATTAGATTTATTTGGGCTTGATTGGATCAAGTCCAATTGGTTTATTGGATAAGCCAAGTGCAAGGAAAAACTAGTCCTAGTTCAACTAGGACTTGGGTCAATCTAATTTCTAATTTGATTAGAAAATTAAATCAGATTTAATATAATTTAATCTGATAAATTAGGTTCTTAATTGAGTTAAGACTATTTTAATTGGATTGATCTAATTTTGATTTGATTTGGTTTGGGAAACCAAATTAAAACAAGTTATGAGACAGAATCCTAGTAGGACTAGGATTCCACCTTGCGCCACATAAACCTTCTCCACGCCCTCTCTCTTATTCAACGCCAATCTTCACTTATTTTGTGCAACAAAAGCCCTCTCCCAGATCTCTCCACATTCACAAAAGGTCTCCTCTCTTCTTTCTTACATGGAAGGTGGTTTGGATCAAATCTAAAAGGAATAAGTTTGGATTTCGAATTCTATGAGATAGAGTTTTAGAAATCCAAAACTCTTTCAATTTTGCACCAAATTTATCCAAAATTTTTTAGAATTTTTGTGGCTTTTAGGGTATACATTATGTACCCTTTTCTTATAATCTATGCACGAAAATATGGAGGAGGTGCTCAAGAGTTGGGCGTCCCTTAACTTGCCATGTTTGGATAAGCCTTGACTAGGTGTTTGACCTAGACAAGGACTCTATCATATCTCTTTGTATAAGATGAGTTTCTTTGTGAAATTTTAGGGGAAGATAGATATTTGAGAGTCCTTTCTACCATCCAAAAATCAGAGAGAAATACTTTTGGGTCGTGGAGATATAAAAGACACTAGTTTGGGTGTCTAGAGAGAAAAACGTGAAGAAGAAGAGGGTCTTCTTTTTGGGTTTTTGTTTTCATATCTTTCCTCCCTCCATCTTGAGTTTCCTGAGAGTGTCTCAGATCTGAAACTCCTCCTTCTACTTTCCATCTTTGGAAGAGTCCATATCAAGAAGAAGGAGGCACCTGATCAACCATCAAAGAAGGATCAACGCAGTACTAGCATACTGTGCTGATTTCCTGAAGCAGGACTTCTGATCGAGATTTGTGGGCTCGTGTGGACGACTCTTAGAGGCCGGATGCGTGTGCGGCTTGCAACATCATCCTCAAGCCCAGATCAGCAAGGTTAGAATGTCTAACTTACAAGGTAATAGATCTAATCTATTGTTTAATACATACATTAGATGTAGTATAGAAACATGTTGATATGATCAACATGTAGTTCATGCTATATTTATATATTTAATTTTTAATTTAATGCCATGTAATAATCATGTAATAGGATCTTAGATCTAAGGATTTTCTGATCTTAAAAAATAAATTTTAATTTATTTTAGTCTTCCGCTGTATGATCTTGAAAAAGTTTCAAGATTAACCCTCTTTTTCAAGATCTAACCCTGAAACCCTAGATCTGATTCCTACAATTGGTATCAGAGCTTAGGTTCTTTATTACATGATTATTTATACATGCTTAGATTATTTTTTAGATTAGATCTAATTTATAATCTGATTATTAATCTGAAATTAAAATTTTAGATCAATCACAAACTGCAAGGTTGTCCTGCTGTAAGGTTTACCCCTTACAGTGCAAAGGTTGTCCTAGTTTGTGTAGATCTATCTTTAATCATAAATTTATTAGATATGATCTAGATTAAATTTATAATTTATTAGATTTAAAAGATATTTAAATCTGAAATAAAATCTCTTTGTTAATAATTTTTGTGCAAAGAAATTGTTTAAAGTTGAAATTGTTTCAATTACATGAACCTGTTTAGATTAGATCTAAAGTAGTTCATGTTTATTTCACTTGCATCTTGATTATGAATCAAACATGCAATATGGTTGGTAGAATCATATTGTAAAATTATTTTACAAATATGAAAATTATTTTTTGAAAAGCCGAACCCAACCCTCAGCCCAAAACTTAATTAAGAATTAAGAAGTTGTTTGATTAGGTTCTAGGATTGTGAATTGAAGAACCTAAGACACAAATCATAACACATTGGGTTAATGGGTTAGTGGAAATTAGGTCCATTAATTGGGTTAGACCTATGGTTAGATTAAAGATGGACTTAATTAGAGAATTGACTAAATCTAATCAATTGTTGTCTTAGATTAGGTCAAGGATTCTCTAGATCAATTACAATAGTTGTAGTTGGTCAAGTCCATGTCTTTAACGAGAACCAAATGGACTTGATTCTTGGCTAAGTGGTCTAGCACGAACTGTTAGGTTGATCTAATCAAAACTAATTAAACCAGTTGATGTCTAAGGTAAACCAGACCGGTGGTTTTTAATTGGGAGCCCGCTTACCTGGCCATTTCTGATGGTGTCTAAGGCAAGCTTTGGCAGACCCTCCCACTGATCGAACTTACCTGGCCTCTTGGTGAAATTATGTTTTGATCGGATCACTTGACTATTCGAGCTGACCCATGTCAGCTAGGTAAATCAGTGTGACTGATTTAGGTGCTCCTAGACCAGCCCCTTTAATGGTCTCCCTTAAGCTGACTTGGTGAAGCCAGTGGGAGGATCATGATAAGCTGGTTCATCTGACCTCATCCTCTAAATTATTTAAATCCTCTAAAATTATTAGGTCCTTAAAATGACAAAGTTATGGAGATAACTGAGTCATAGCCTCCCATTAAGGTGTTTGATAATGAGTCCATTAACTCAATAATCATTGCAGACCCAAAGGCCTGGTGCTTGTTGACTAATGGAATTATCACTCATCATATGATGACTTGGAAGTGTCTCTCTAATGGTGGTTAGGTGAGCCAACCAAAGTTGGGCTTAATCATTCGTTGGTTAGATACACCAAGTATGATCATGTTAATGGTTGGACCTAACTGGATTCTTACAGTGGAGGCCAAAGCCTACTGATTAGGTTTCTGGGGCAAAATTAAAATTACTAGAAATTGTTTAGAGAAATAATTGGTTATGAACCTACTTTAGATGTACATGGGTTGACCAACCAAAGTTGGGCTTGTGTGCAGTCTAAGTGGATTCTAGTACCCGCTAAGGAATTAGGGTAATTCCTCGAGTTGGAGGTAGAGGCTACCAATTCGAATAAAATAGTGGGAGAAACCTTTTGATTAAAGTTCAAATCTTTAGGTTTAATGAATCAATTACTAATTAGGTTATGGTTCTCTTTTGTGCAAATATGGCCACTTCCCTATCGCTCCGATCATTGTTGGACAGTGATAAGTTGGTGGGACCCAACTTCGGTAGCTGGTACCGAAAGTTGAAGATAGTCCTGGAGCATGAACGGATCCTATATGTGATAATAGATCCTGCACCTGAGGAGCCAACTGTCAATGCACGTGGAACAATCAGAGATACTTACCAGCAGTGGCTCAGTGATCGGACCACGGTGCGCTGTATCATGCTGGCTATCATGAGCGACGAGTTCAGTCACAGATTCGAGACGGCTCAGCCAAAGGACAAGCTTCAAGTGTTGGAGGATGCCTTTGGCACACCCGATGACGTGGAGAGGCACAAGACTAGTTGTGCCATCTTCAACGCCAAAATGCGGGATGGTGCCTCTGTCACTGATCATGTATTGTACATGATCGAGTTGATGGAATGATTGAGCAAGCTCGACTTTTCCTTGCTTGAGCAGCTTGGAAAAGATGCAATACTGAACTTGCTGTCCAAGTCTTATCTCCCATTCCTCACTCATTATAGAATGACAAAGCCTGAAGAGAACTACCACGGGTTACTGGGGTTACTTCAGAACTTTGAGAAGGATCACCAACTTCACAAGGAGTCGGTGAATTTAGTGGGAGGTTCGTCTTCTGATTTTCGACCTTTTAAGAAAGGAAAGAAGAACAAGAAGAAGAAAGTAAAGAAGGTGCAAGTTCAGGCTAAGACATCAGTGCAGAGCCAGACCAAAAAGGTCAAGCCTGATAAGAGTCTATTCTACTGGCAAGCACCCTAGATTAGATAGTGTGTCAGATATCTACTTATGGCACTGTAGGCTAGGTCATATAAACAAGAACAGAATAAACAGGTTGACTCAAGAGGGAATCCTCGAAGTCAGTGATTGTGAATCACTTCCAACCTGTGAGTCCTGTCTTCTTGGTAAAATGACCAAGTCACCTTTTACTGAAAAAGGTGAGAGAGCTACTGAGCTCTTGGGCCTAATACATACTGATGTATGCGGGCCCATGAGCACCAGTGCTAAAGGTGGATATTTCTACTTCATAACTTTCACGGATGACCTATCCCGATATGGATATGTCTATCTGATGAAACATAAGTCGGATTCATTTGAAATGTTCAAATGATTTCGAAGTGAAGTAGAAAAATAAACTGGAAAGAGTATTAAAACTCTTCGATCTGATCGAGGAGAAGAATACCTTTCTAGTGAGTTTCTCACATATCTAGGAGAGAATGGGATTCTCTCCCAATGGACTCCTCCAGGAACACCACAGCATAATGGTGTGTTTGAAAGGAGGAATTAGATTTTGTTAGACATGGTCCGATCTATGATGGGTTTTTGCTAGCTTGCTGATATCCTTCTGGAGATATGCACTCGAATCGGCCTGTTATCTGTTAAATAGGGTTCCAAGTAAGTCTGTAATTAAGACTCCATATGAGATATGGACGGGACGTAAGCCAGCACTTTCACACCTTAGGGTCTGGGGGTGCCCGGCCTATGTCAAACGATTAGTCACAAACAAACTTGGACCTAGGTCTGACAAATGCTCATTCATAGGGTATCCCAAAGAGACAAAAGGATATTTTTTCTACCATGCTGATGAACAAAAGGTGTTCGTCAGCCTTAAGGCAATCTTTTTAGAAAAGGAGTTCCTTGGTGAAGAAACCGTTGCCTCTAAGGTTGAACTTGATGAAGTTCAACAGGTAGAAGGACCGACACCAATAGCTGAACCTGAGTCAGATATGATTAGATCACATCCGGAGCCCAATATACCTGTACCATTAAGGCGATCCGGTAGAGTACCACATCAGTCGGACAGATACTACGGTTTCTTGGTCCGAGATGGTGATCCCATCGAACTTGATGAGAATAATGAGGATCCGATCACCTATATGGATGCTATGCAGAGACCTGATTCCGAGAAATGGCTTGAAGCCATGAAATCCGAAATGGAGTCCATGAAGATCAACGATGTATGGATATTAGTTGATCCACCTGAAGGGGTTAAACCCATTGGGTGTAAACGGGTCTTCAAAAGGAAGAGGGGCGCAGACAGAAAGGTGGAGACCTATAAAGCCCGTCTGGTTGCCAAGGGGTATCGTCAACGTTATGGTATTGACTATGACGAGACGTTTTCCCCTATGGCAATGCTCAAATCTATTCGGATAATGCTTGCAATAGCTGCCCATCTGGATTATGAGATCTGGCAGATGGATGTAAAGATAGCTTTCCTGAATGGAGAGCTGACTGAAGAGGTGTATATGATACAACCTGAAGGGTTTACATCCACAGATGAGTCCAAGGTGTGCAAGCTTCAGAGATCCATTTATGGACTGAAGCAAGCTTCTCGGAGTTGGAACATGCGTTTTGATAAGGTGATCAAAACGTATGGCTTCATTAAGAATGGAGAAGAGCCCTGCATCTATAAATGGGCAAATGGTCCAGTTGTGGTATTCCTTGTCTTGTACGTGGATGACATTCTCTTAATCGGGAATGACATCCCCGCACTACAGGGAATAAAAGTTTGGTTGTCATCATAGTTCTCCATGAAGGACTTGGGTGAAGCATCCTACATCCTAGGGATGAAGATCTATAGGGATAGATCTAAAAGGATGCTTGGGTTATCCCAGTCCATATACATAGACACTGTGCTGAAGAGGTTTAGCATAAAAAATTCCAAGAAGGGCTATCTACCGATAGGCCATGGAATTTCTCTCTCTAAGAAGGATTGTCCGACAACTCCTGAAGAGAGAGAGCGTATGAGTAGAGTCCCATATGCTTCAGTCGTGGGATCTACCATGTACGCCATGACATGTACAAGACCAGATGTGGCATACTCACTAGGAGTAGTGAGTAGATACCAATCTGATCCTGGAGAAGATCACTAGAAAGTGGTTAAAGCCATCCTTAAGTATTTGAGAAATACTAAGGACCAATGGTTGGTTTATGATGAGTCAGATCTGAAACTTGTGGGGTTCACAGACTCCAGCTTCCAATCTGACCATGATGACAGCAGGAGCATGTCGGGTTATATCTTTACTCTGAATGGTGGAGCCATCTGCTGGAAGAGTTCCAAGCAGCATACTGTGGTAGACTCTATTTGTGAAACGGAGTACATCGCAGCATTGGATGCCGCGAAGGAAACTGTGTGGCTGAGGAAATTCATCAACGAGCTCGGAGTAGCACCCTCCCTCGATGGTCCAGTCCTGCTCTACTGCGACAGCACTGGTGCCATAGCTCAGGCGAAAGAACCCAAAGCACATCAGCGGATGAAGCACATCTTGCGTCGCTTCCACCTGATCCGAGAGATCGTGGATCGAGGTGACGTCGACCTTCAGAAGATCGACGGAAAGGAGAACCTAGCCGACCCCTTCACTAAAGCCTTGGCAATAAAGGAGTTCGACAACCACAAGTCGAAGATGGGTATTAGATACTGTGCCAAGTGGCTTTAGGACAAGTGGGAGTTGTTGGGAAATGTGTCCCAAAAAGTCAATCGTCAAGCTGTTGACGGTTGAGCAACCAAGTATTGTAATTGATTTGTTAATAAATAAAATATATTTGGCATTTTCATCATAAGCTTTCATCTTCTAATGAACTCCGTTGTTATGATGAAGTCCTTAGGACTATTTAGATTCGATAAAGAGAGGATTTATCGATTAGTCCTTAAAACTGTTCACGACCAAATGATAGGCTGTTAATAAGGACGACAGCTTCTATCGAGCATAGGTCGCTGTAGGCCATATGGGTTGGTTGTCCTCTTAACCAAAGAGTGTGGAGACACTGGTATGGCATACAGGTGAGATGTAAGGGTACATCATCATTGAACGTGACCAACTCCAGAGCATTCTGCTGTCGAGAATGTCTCTGATGGGATATAGGTATAAGTGTCCCTTAGACTTGAGATCGCCTCAGTGACTTGCAAGCAACTCACTGTGCTTTGGTACTGGACTAACTGAATTTCTAATTCAGGGACAGAAGGCTTCTGGGCACAGTCAAGTACTTGCGAAGTCAGAGTGTGATCGAGATGGGATTGACCACTCCAAGAGTTGGAGAAGAATGAGTCGCTGTATTTCAATTTAGCAAAACTTTGACCAGGGTAATCCATCAGATGGATTTGATATTTTGAAATACAATGTAGACAACCTGATCAGAGTTGACAGTTAAACTCTGGGGTGTCCTATGATCATTTTGGTCAAGGAGATGAATTATATGAAAACTATATCCGCATGGGTTCTAAGGATGTTGTTCTACACATTCGACCTATCCGGTCGTCGGGTACCATTGCTAGATGGTCACTTCGATTGGTATAAGAATTTGTTTCTATGCTACCGGCTTAGGTTCGGACCTATGAGGTCACACACATTAGAGTTCATGATCTGATCGGATGGTTGATCAACGATTAAGAATCGTTCTAGGGTTAGATGATCAATACGATTGATATTTAACCCAGTGCAAGTGTTGCAGGAGGATCGATTAGCAATTTGATTGCTAATTGGCTTAATTTAATTAAGCCAATGGGATGAGACTAAGTCTAATTAAATATGATTTAATTAGATTTGGTTTGGGCTTGATTGGATCAAGTCCAATTGGTTTATTGGATAAGCCAAGTGCAAGGAAAAACTAGTCCTAGTTCAACTAGGACTTGGGTCAATCTAATTTCTAATTTGATTAAAAAATTAAATCAGATTTAAATATAATTTAATCTGATTAAATTAGGTTCTTAATTGGGTTAAGACCTATTTTAATTGGATTGATCTAATTTTAATTTGATTTGGTTTGAGAAACCAAATTAAAACAAGTTATGAGACAGAATCCTAGTAGGACTAGGATTCCACCTTGCGCCACATAAACCTTCTCCACGCCCTCTCTCTTATTCAACGCCAATCTCCACTTATTTTATGCGACAAAAGCCCTCTCCCAGATCTCTCCCACGTTCACAAAAGGTCTCCTCTCTTCTTTCTTACATGGAAGGTGGTTTGGATCAAATCTAAAAGGAATAAGTTTGGATTTCGAATTCTATGAGATAGAGTTTTAGAAATCCAAAACTCTTTCAATTTTGCACCAAATTTATCCAAATTTTTTTTAGAATTTTTGTGACTTTTAGGGTATATATTATGCACTCTTTTCTTGTGATCCATGTACGAAAATATGGAGGAGGTGCTCAAGAGTTGGGCGTCCCTTAACTTGCCATGTTTGGATAAGCCTTGACTAGGTGTTTGACCTAGACAAGGACTCTATCATATCTCTCTATATAAGATGAGTTTCTTCGTGAAATTTTAGGAGGAGATAGATATTTGAGATACCTTTCTGCCATCCAAAAATCAGAGAGAAATACCTTTGGGTCGTGGAGATATAAAAGATGCAAGTTTGGGTGTCTAGAGAGAAAAACGTGAAGAAGAAGAGGGTCTTCTTCTTGGGTTTTTGTTTTCATATCTTTCCTCCCTCCATCTTGAGTTTCCTGAGAGTGTCTCAGATCTGAAACTCCTCCTTCTACTTTCCATCTTTGGAAGAGTCCAAATCAAGAAGAAGGAGGCACCTGATCAACCATCAAAGAAGGATCAGCACAGTACTAGCATACTGTGCTGATTTCCTGAAGCAGGACTTCTGATCGAGATTCGTGGGCTCGTGTGGACGACTCCTAGAGGCCGGACATATGTGCGGCTTACAACATCATCCTCAAGCCCAGATCAGCAAGGTTAGAACATCTAACTTGCAAGGTAATAGATCTGATCTATTGTTTAATACATACATTAGATATAGTATAGAAACATGTTGATATGATCAACATGTAGTTCATGCTATATTTATATATTTTAATTTTTGATTTAATGCCATGTAATAATCATGTAATAGGATCTTAGATCTAGGGATTTTTTGATCTTAGAAAATAAATTTTGATTTATTTTAGTCTTCCGCTGTATGATCTTGAAAAAGTTTCAAGATCTAACCCTCTTTTTCAAGATCTAACCCTGAAACCCTAGATCTGGTTCCTACAGTCTGCGCCTAGGGTTTAGAGAATTTACTTAATACCCAGCAAAAGCCTGATATCCCTTCACTTCTCCATGCCCCCTCTACTCCTCTCCCTCCCCTCTTCACGTCCAAGAGGTTGGGCGTCCATCTGGTGCTTGTCCAAGGCGTGGTGGCTCCCTGATTAGAAGGCTGCAGGAATTTGTCGAGAAACTGCTGTTCCAGCTTCAGAAGATCTTTTGAAGATCTTTCAGATCAGATCTAGATTTGATTTTTGAAGCAGAGATTTGCAAGGAGAAGATGATCTAAATCCTATTCGAGTGGATACCGGTAGAGACCAGACAACTGCGTGGCTATTTTTGAACCTCGGACATTGCTGCGATCATCTACAGGGTAATCTAGTTATCCTAGAGGTATTTCTCTAATCCTCAAGTTTTAGATTTAATTTTAGATTTAATATCAGATAATAGAAATTAGATCTAATAGATCTTAGATCTGAAATATCATAGGATAATTTTTTTTTGAAATATTTCATCCCAGATCTCATTAGATCTGAAAGATCCTACAAGAAAAAAGGCAATTTTTTCTTCAGTTTGGTACAAAATTTTTTGAGCTTAGCATTATCAAATTATCGGCTATTATCAGTAAAGGCAACTTGTGGTAACTCAAAGCGGCATAATTGATTTTCATAAGAAATCCATTGTCTTCTTCTCAGTGATCTATGCCAAAGGTTCTGCTTCTACCAATTTTGTAAAATAGTCAATTGCAACAATAATAAATTTTTGTGGTCTGATAGCTGGTGGAAACGAGCTGAGAATGTTGACTCCTTATTGGGCAAAAGGCCATGGTGCCGAAATTGATGTTAAATGACTCGCCAGTTGTCACTGTATGTTGGTGAATCTTTGGTATTGATCGCATCTTTGAACCAAGTCAGCCATGTCTTTTTACATTGTGGGCTAGTAATACCCTTATTGTAGTATTTTGTAAGCCAATGATCTACCTCCTAGATGATTGCCATAAATTCCATCATGAACTTCATGGAGGGCATAATCAACTTCAATAAGCCAATGACACTTGAGTAAAGGTCAAGAAAAAGACCTTTTGTAAAGTCATCTTTTTACAAGCATGTATCGAGATGCTAGTCGCTTTATCTAATGTGCTTCCATAGAATCTTCTAGTAGAGATCCATCAATTAGATATCCGACAAATGGATTGATCCAACTTGGCTCACGACTGACTTGGTGGACTTCTTTGGGATAGTCAATACTGGGCATGTCGAGATGCTTTATGTAGATCTTTCCTAACTCACTATTTATCGAAGTAATGAGTCGGGACAAGAAATCTATCCAAGCATTTTTGGACCTTAGTATGTGAAAAATTTCAAAGTAATTGAAATCAAATTTTAAAGCATGGAGCTTTTGGAGATATCTTATCAAAATTGGATCTCGAGCCTCGAGCTTATCTAGTTACCAATTATGAGTTGGTGAAGACTTTTAATCTTTTCACCTCGAGTTCCTTGGTGACCTTCAAGCCAGTGATCTAGGCTTCATATTCGATCTAATTATTAAAGGCATTGAAGGCAAAATGAAGAGCATATTCAATAATGATTTCCTTCGAGTTAGTCAGGATAAGACCCGCTCTACATCCTTGCGAATTGAAAGCTCTATCTACATATAGAATCCATGCAGATTCGATGGTTGATTCCCAAATATCTCTGAAGTCAACTTGTCTTTCGGAGTCGTTCATTCGACAATGAAGTCGGTGCTAGATATATGCCCTAGAAGCCAATTAGACTGACACATATAAATTTTTTTGAGGACATAATTTATAATTTTGATTTATTAATAAAGTAAAATTAGATTATCTTTCTATTCATATTATGTGTCTATGAATCATACAATAAATTAATAAGATAATGATACATATTCTTAAGGATTGAGAATTTGAGGCATGTATTATTAATAGTTAATTTATAAATTACTCCTGATCAGCAGATCATCACGGGGATGACGATCGATCTAGACAGATTGGTGCATAAATCATTTTTCTTTAGGATAGATGAGTGTCAAGTGTACAGTGTGGAGATATTGAAGTGAAAGTATAGGTAGTTATTAGAGAACAAAGATACTGAGCATGACCAACATGTGTAGTCACTTGGATATCTACTTACTCATTAGTGACTTACTCAATGCTACAGTAGTATGAGTAATTTTTTGACCTACAGTGCCTCGACTATTCACAATAAGGTTGCTGTAGTTTGACTATACTATCACTCGATTTTCTAGCCATTCGAACCTTATGATATATATTAGCTATGGTAGGTTCATTATAGGAATAGGATGTGCATCTAGATGGGATCTATCGATCTTGATAGATAAAGAGAAGTCCTATATAGATCATGAGATTGAGTTTCAAAGATCATGGCCATGGCAGTGTGAATGATGGAAAAAAATTTTCATAAGATTTTACAAATAAACTCAAGTTGATTGAATCATATATATGATAGATGAGGGTTTGACAAGTTATCCATAACCTTCATCTTGTCGGGACTCACGATAGAAGAATCAAATCATACGATAATTGCACTTAGAGGTTCATCTATTCAGTTCTGCTGGACTGTCACTACATACTATTAGGTATCACTAATGGATAGTAAGATCAAAGAGAATTATTTAGATGATTAATGATTCTCAATTGGCTGAATTGAAAGTGTTCCAATTTATTGGAGGGAGTTTCAATGATATTGTTGATGGGGATCATAATATATCTCACTATCAAACAAAATTGAATCGATGGAATCACACATAAAGAAAATTGATTTAGGATTGTGCAATTGGGCTCATATAGTTCCAATTGGGTTAGAATTTATGGAATCCTATTCGATTTAAGAATACCATGCTGGCACATGATTAAACCAAATTTTTCTGGAGACTTGAAAACTCTCTTGGATAGGGATTGAACCAAATTAAATTCATGCATGAGAGGCACCAAGAGTGGGATCCTCATCAGATTTTTTAGGCATGGAATCAAGGGGCTTACGCCCCATGGGGATAAGGATCAAGGGATGCCAATAGTTGGTGCACCCTTGTCTTGCGCATGAAGAAAGGAGAGGAAAGATGGGGCACACGTCTCATCTAATTTTGTGTGTGAGAAGAAAGAGAGGGGCGGCATCCAATTAATGAACAAGCCAATTTTGATAAGGAACCAAGAGTCCTTGTGGGTTAAGGCATTGAATGAATCATAGTCTGAAATTTTTTAGGAGTCTTATTGGTTCTATGATAAATACTTGAATTAGCATACTAGAAGTATCTGATTTATTATTAATTAATTATTATTATTAAGAAATTAATACTTTTTAGTTTATTTTACCGATAAATTAGAAGATTGAACACATACGATCAAAATTGGATTTGATTTAGCTCATATTTGGATAAATTAAGTAATCAATTCAAATCAAAGTAAATCATTAGTCCAAGCTCAAATAAAAAATTTATAAGAATCTATGCCGCGTTTATACCGGGTTTTGGAAGAGTGGACTTTGGTAGTGGCCTGTGTGTTTTAAGGCGTTTAAAGAGGATAAGGTGAAGTGGCTGGGCGCTGGAATGGCTGCTTCACGAGGGAAGTTTGGAAAAAATTCAACTGGGGGGCCCACATGGATTCAAAGTTAAAGAAACAATGGGCTGCGCGGCGTGAAGCATGAGATGCGTCCAGGGATGGGCGTCGGGATTCTTCATGCGGCTGGGTATAGTAGAAATTGACGCCGGAGCGTGGACGGCCCGCCGTGAAGCGTGGGTGCATGGCAAATAAGTAGACACGATCTGCAAGGGAGGAAAGCGAGCGGGACCTTGTACGTGGGACATTGTAAGTGGCTGGCACGGACGCGAAATAAGAAACAGGAACACGGCCGCACAGAGAAAATATTTGAAATTTTTTTAAAAAAAAATGCTATATCCTCATCCTTCTTTTCATCCATTCAAACCTCCTTTCCACTTCATCTCATCCATCCATTCTTTTAAGATGTATTCTTCTTTTAGTCCCACATTTAAAAAAATAAAAACTTCTTCTCTATCTACATCTATAAATAAAATCCTATATATCTTTACTGAAAATATCTCTCTCTACACCATAACTCATGTAGGGGGTGTGACAGACAGATGTATCCACTTTATAAATTTTTAGCCATTTTATTCTCATTTTCTTCTATCCTTTAAACATATGAGAAGGAGAGTCAATCAAAAAAAGATAACTGTGCGAATCAGAAGAGAAGAAAGCCTTACAGAGAAAAGCTGTGAGAGGAGGTCCTAGTTAGGTGATTTCTTTCTTTTATTTTTGAAGAGTAGATTGAGTCTTTTAATTTCAATCTTGTATTTTTTTCTTTCATGTAAAAATAATCCTGTAAGCTTTTGAATTCTAATGAATAAATTTTCAGTTTTGCTTTCAAGATATTGTTTTTAATATTATATATTGTTTATCTTTAAGTAGTGTATGTATTTGTTGGAATGGATCATGATCGAGAGATACAGTCCGTGTTCTGGTGAAATAGGCTATTTTAAGGATCAACTCATATCTATTTTTCTGTTGATTTAAGATTTTTTTTATAATTCAAGTTTAAACAACTTATACTTTAGGGAGATGAATCGTGATCAAATGATACGATCCGTACTTGGATGAGATAAGTTATGATCTAACCTGAACATAAGGTATCTTAATCAACTGATCTAATTATTTTCAAAAGAAAAATATATAGATTGAGATTAAAGATAAAATTGAAATCCTGAGACTTTCTTATCTAATATCTTGTTAAGCTTTTATTTTCTAGTAACTGATTATTTTCTGATTATCGAATTCTTTCAAAACAATTTTTTTTTTATTCATCGTAGTTTTGCTACAACTTAACCTTTTGATTCCTATAGAATCGATGCACGACTCACCCTGTTCTATAAGGTTGTTAGGTTAATTATCTTTGGTACATTATGACATGTATCAAATTTTGGCACCATTGTCGGAGATCAATAGCACGGTGGTAGCAAAAAAAATATAGATATATATAAATAAAAAAATAAAAAATAAAAAAATATATATTCATAATACATCTAGGGACATTAGAGAGAGAACTTTTTGCTTGGATATCTTACTTTGTTTGCATCGTATATTCATAAAATACTTTAAGGGCACATTTCATTAAACAAGATAAGATAGGGATTTGATCACCCTTTCTTAGCCTAAAAACCACCACTCCTCACTTTGTATTGACCTAAGTCTCTAATTTAAAATCAATTAGACATCAACCCTAGGGACATCCGAGCTAAATTAGGATAAGGTCACTAAAGGTTGAATCGGGTTTGGGCTTGCCTAATCAACTGGTGTCTAGGAAAGTAGTTCAGGGATCTCAATCCCGAAGAAAGGTGGTTATCTAATTAGGTTCGTTGCGAGAGCACGAAGAGTTTCTCACCGATCTTACATTTACTTGACCAGTTAGGTTGGCTAGCCTTGAGCTTGGAGGGCTTGTAGGTGCCTTACAAAGTTAGGAGCTATCTAGGTCTAGACAAACTGTAGGATAGAGTTTAATTTGTTGCCTAACTTATGTAAAAAAAAGTTAGAAAAAAAAAACTCTTTTCATCTATCCTTTTTAGAATTAGGATTCTAGGTTCTCATCTTTAGACTTCATCTTTTTCTTCTTCTCTATTTCTTCCAAAAAAAATAATAAAATAAAATAAAATAAATGAGTGACTTCAATCATAAACTCCTAAGTCTTAAAGATTATTGGCCGATGAGCTCGGCTCAATCAACCTACATTAGATCGCCCCAGACCATGGCTTATAATTATTTTGAGATCAAAACCCAAACCTTCAACATGCTTCCTCAATTCACTAGAAATGAGTATGCATATGTATTAATGAGGGAGTTTGAAGATGACCAAAGGCTCAATTCACTAGAGCAAAACTTGGAAGTTCTGATGAGATCACATATCGACTTTATGCAGACCACAGGCCAACATTTAAATTCAAACACCTAAACCATTGTCCATTTGAAAATGCAAGTAGGGCAGTTAGTCACTGCCATCGATGAGAAAGAAAAAAGATAGAACTGGGGATACCCCTAGAATGCAAAATGGTCCTTGTGTCCCACAAGAAAATCAGGTCAACCAAATAAAGAAAATTAACACCCTATGATCTGAGCAACCGATTTTCGATCTAGAAGATGAATTGGACCAATCTATTTATGCGAACTCGATTCAAGATAGTGATTATAAAATGTCAATTGGAGGAGCACCCAAATTAGAATTGGAGTCAATTCCTGTTATATGTAGGTATATATTTTTAGGACCCAATGACACCATTTCGATGATCATTGCATTGGCCTTGACCTATAAGTAGGAAACCCAACTTATAAGTGCCCTATAAGAACATAAGGTAGCTATTGAGAAAATCATTGCCGGTCTGAAAGGTATTAACCCCTCCCTCTTTATTTATTGTAAGCTAAATGATAAACCTTATAGGGACATGCAGAGGAAACTGAACCCTAATATGTGGGAGGTGAATAGAAAAGAATTAACAAAATGGTTTAGCCAAGAAATCAGTTACCCCACATTAGATAACCAAAGGGTCAATCTTAACCAGGTAGAACTAAAAGACCCGGATACTACTATTAGGGGGACTAAGGGAAGTAAACTGATCCCCACTTGCACAACATCTAGTTGGCAAGTGTATATGGATTCTAGTGCTAGGACCAACCAAGTGTTACTGTTATTCATCAATTAAGTCTTAAAACTATTATCAAGTCTAAATTTCTTTTGTATCAAAGATGCATGAGGTCTGGCTGAAGATGTCATAAACTTAGCGCTTTTTGGGAGGCAACCAAAATCTTTAATTTTTATGTTTTAATTGAGATCAATAATAATAATAAATGAAGTCTGACGGAAGATGATAAACTTAGCGTTTACCGTGAGGCAATCTAGCTCCTTGCATTTTAATTTTTCTTTTCAGTTTATTTAGGTGAGGACTATTTTGAATAAGTTGAGGGGGAAGAGCCAAATATACACTCTCAAAGACATCTGAAGACCCCTGTTGGACCAAGAACACAGCAAATTAGGGGTATTCTTTTCTGTTCCTTTTTATCTATTACATCCTTTATTTTTCTTTCTCCATTAAGGATAAAGTTAATTAAATTGGAGGGAGAAAAAATAAATTAATTAAGTCTTCGAGTTTGGTAACATTTATCTTATGTACCTGATTTCATCTTGATTGAAGTTAATTAAGTAATTTAATCAATGATTGATTAATGATCTAGAGAATTTTTGAAATACCAAGGATCCAATTATTTAGGAAACCCAATAAATGCTTAAGTCTACAATAAAATAAATTTCTGAGTGATTCTAATATCTTCTTTCAACCTATATCAATAAAGAATCTACTTTGTATAAATATGAGTAGAAAATATCAAAATACTTAACTAAATAAAATAGACTTTTAACATTGTCTCACCGAATAACCGGATCTTTCTACCTAAGCAAGCGGTGAGTCTCGCATTAAAAAAATGGAGATATGAAGAAACTCTATCAAATAGTTAGTTCTGACTTGTAGCCTGTTTGACTCGAGTCAGTAAGTCTGAGGGATGTTCTACACTTAATGTCCTAAAGCCAACTGATTTCGGAGTCATTGACTCAAGACTCACTACAAGGGTTAGATAGAAAGCTTAATGAGTTAAGATATTGCACTGATTGTAAAAAAAAAAATAAAACTCTAGCCTATATTAAATTAGAGAATATAAAGAATAAAGTAGGAAGTTAGTTAACAAAAAATTCTAAAATTTTATGCTCTCTACTTAACTACTACTTGGGATTGAATTAATAATCCGATGATATATCTCGTTAATTCTCTGATCAGGTATCAATTCATTTTAAAATTGTCTGAAGAAATTTTTACATCTAAATGAGTTAGTTCATGCTACTGACTTTTTTTTACTCAAGAACGAGTAAAATTCAAGTTGGGAGATATGATAAACACTTGAATTAGCATACTAAGAGTATCTGATTTATTATTAATTAATTATTATTAAAAAATTGATACTTCTTAATCTATTTTGTAGATAATTAAGAGATTGAGTACATACAATCAAAACTAGACTCGTAGCAACAGAGCGAGGTTTGTTACGGAAGAGTGGACTTTGGTATGATATCAAATGTGGTGGAGCCGTGTGCTTTAAGGCATTTAAAGACGAAAAGGTGAAATGGCTGGGCGCTGGAATGGCTGCTTCACGAGGGAAGTTAGGAAAAAATTCAAAAGAGGGGCCCATGTGGATTCAAAGTTAAACAAACAATGGGCCGCACAGAATGGGTCCAGGGATTAGCGTCGGGCTTCTTCATGCGGCTGGGTATGGTAGAAATTGACGCTGCAGCGTGGAGGGCCCGCAGTGAAGTGTGGGTGCGCGGCAAAAAGTACACACGGTCTGCAAGGAAGGGAAGCGGGCTGGACCTTGTGCGCGGGACGCTGTAAGTAGCTGGCGCAGATGCGAACATAGAAACAATAACACGGCCGTGTGGAAAAAATATTTAATTTTTTTTTTAAAAAAACTCTATATCCTCTTCCTTTATCCCATCTATCTAAGCTTTCTTATCATTTCGTCTCATCCATCCATTCTCTTAGAATGTATTCTTCCTTTAATCCTATATCTAAAAAAAATAAAAATTTTCTCTCTACCTATACCTATAAATAAAGCCCTGTACCTCTCTATTGAAAATATCTCTCTCCACACCATAACTCTGGTAGCGGGTCTGCATGACTGACGAGTGTACCCATCTTTTAAATTTTTAACCATCTTATTCTTACTTTCTTCCATTCTTCTAACATACAAGAAGGAGAGTTAGCCAGGGAGAGAAAGTTCTACAGAAGAAAGCTGTGAGAGGAAGTCCTAATTAGATGATTTCTTTCTTTTATCTTCGAGGAGTAGATTGAGTCTCTTAATTTCAATCTTGTATTTTTTTTCATGCAATTAGATAATCTTATAAGCCTTTGAATTCTAATAAATAAATTTTCAGTTTTGCTTTCAAGATATTGTGTTTAATGTTATATATTGTTTATCTTTAAGTAGTTTATATATTTGTGGGGACAGATCGTGATCGGGAGATACGATCCATGCTCAGATGAAATAGGCTATTTTAAGTATCAACTCATAGATCTATTTTTCTATTGATTTAAGATTTTTTTTATGATTCAATTTTAAATAGCTTATATTTTAGAAAGACGGATCGTGATTGTTGGGTATAAAATACCCTCAGCCGAAGTTCTTAATAGGATTGACCCTCCCAGGACTCCTCCGACTTTCGACTGCAGATGATATCTCTCCGGACTTCTCCAACAGCCAGATTTCCACAGTACTTACTGAATTCCTCCGACGGACGAACTCCCATTGCACCACCTGAGCTCCTACGGGAGGCAGCCCATTGCCCCGAATTCCGACTGCCGGAAGACTTCGTCCGGACTCCTACGGGAGCTGGACTTCGTCCCCGACTCCAGCTATAGGAAGACTTCGTCCGAACTCCTACTGGAGCCGGACCTCGTCCCCGACTCCGACTGCAGGAAGACTTCGTCCAGACTCCTACGGGAGCCGGACTTCATCCCCGACTCCGACTGCAGGTAAACTTCGTCCGGACTCCTACGGAAGCCGGGCTTCGCCCCTGATTTTAATTGCAGGAAGACTTCGTTCGGACTCCTACGGGAGCCGGACCTCGTCTCCGACTCCGGCTGCAGGAAGACTTCATCCGGACTCCTACGGGAGCCGGACCTCGTCTCCGACTCTGGCTGCAGGAAGACTTCGTCCGGACTCCCACAGGAACCAGACTTCGTCCCCGATTCTGACTGCAGGTAAACTTCGTCCAGACTCTTACAGGAGCCGGGCTTCGCCCCTGAATTTAACTGCAGGAAGACTTCGTCTGGACTCCTACGGGAGCCGGACCTCGTCCCCGACTCCGACTGTAGGAAGACTTCGTCCGGATTCCTACGGGAGCCGGACTTCGTCCCCGACTCCGA
Source organism: Elaeis guineensis (assembly GCF_000442705.2). Taxonomy (NCBI): domain Eukaryota; kingdom Viridiplantae; phylum Streptophyta; class Magnoliopsida; order Arecales; family Arecaceae; genus Elaeis; species Elaeis guineensis. The sequence continues at coordinate 29,004,459 of NC_025994.2, forward strand.
CTGCAGGTAAACTTCGTCCGGACTCCTACGGGAGCCGGACTTCGCCCCTGACTTTAATTGCAGGAAGACTTTGTCCGGACTCCTACGGAAGCCAGACCTCGTCCTCGACTCCGGCTGCAGGAAGACTTCGTCCGGACTCCTACGGGAGCCGGACCTCGTCTCCGACTCCGGCTGCAGGAAGACTTCGTTCGGACTCCTACGGGAGCGGGACTTCGTCCCCGACTCCAACTGCAGGTAAACTTCATCCGGACTCCTACGGGAGCCGGGCTTCGCCCCTGATTTTAATTGCAGGAAGACTTCGTCCGGACTCCTATGGGAGCCGGACCTCGTCCCCGACTCCGGCTGTAGGGAGACTCCGTCCGGACTCCTACGGGAGCCAGACTTCACCCCTGATTTTAATTGTAGGAAGACCCCGCCCGGACTCCTAAGGGAGCCGGACCTCGTCCTCGACTCCGGCTGCAGGAAGACTTCTGCAGGAAGACTTCGTCCGGACTCCCACGGGAGCCGGACTTCGTCCCCGACTTCAACCGCAAGAAGACTTCGTCCGGACTCCTACGGGAGCCGGACTTTGTCCCCGACTTCAACCGCGAGAAGACTCCACCCGGACTCCTGCGAGAGCTAGATCTCGTCTCCGACTTGAGCAGCAGGAAGACTCCGTCAGGACTTCTAAGGGAGTCGGACTCCGTCCCTAACTTTAATTGCAGGTAGACCTCGCCTGGACTCCTACGGGAGCCGGACTTCGCCCCTGACTTTAATTGCAGGTAGACCTCGCCCGGACTCCTACGGGAGCCATATCTCGTCTCTGACTTCGATTGAAGGAAGACTTCATCCAGGCTCATATGGGAGCCGGACTCCGAGCTCCTCTCAGATGTGTAGTTAGCCACCTCTCTCCGCCAGACACTCCAGCCGAACTTCGGCCGATAGGCCTAGACCCCCTGGCGGGCCGCAATGACGGCCATGACTCTGCTCCACTTCCTGCAACAGATTCCGCACGGCTCCATCACTCCCTGGCAAGCCGCAGTAACGGCCACTCTACTTCCTGCGACGGATTTCACGTGGCTCCATCACTCCGTGGCAGACCACCATAATGACCACGATTCTGCTCCACTTCCTGCGACAGATACCGCGCGTTTCCTCCACCCTCTGGCAAGTCGTGACAACGGACGCCGCTCCACTCCTCGCAACAGACTCCACGTGGCATGTCCCGGTGATGGCCACGATCCCACTACACTACTCTTCGCAACAAACTCCTCCTGACCCTGGGCAGTCCACCGCCAGACGGTTACAGACATCGCTATCAGTCTGTTGCCCCCTCCGCTTATAAAAGGGGGGACCCCAGATATGTTATTCTCTAAGCTCTAATTTCTATCCCAAAATTCTGCTAAAATTTTTGTTCGAGCACTCCATTCTTGTTGAGGCAGAGAACTGACTTGAGCGTCGGAGGGTCTTGCCGAAGCAACCCCAACTCCGGTTTAGACTTTCTTTGCAGGTCCCGGCGGCGACCGCGGCACCCTCGACTCCAACTACTCTGACGCTGGCGAATTTTTGCACCAACAGGATTGGCGCTAGAGGAAGGGGCCTGTATCTTCGCAGCACCCTTGTTCTTAAAGGAGCGCTCAATGGGACCGCCTCCGATCATCTTTTCTGACATCCACTCCTTCCCCCACTTGATCTTCGCCCGATGCCTCCCCGCAAAGCATCCACACGGCGATCCACGGCCTCCGCAGCCAGATCTCAGGCTCCAGCCTCACCTCCAGTCTCCCAGCCTCTACCCCCTCCTCTGGCAACGGTGGTTGGCATGGAGTAATTCGACCTACTGGTGCAGTAGGTCAGAGGCCTCACTGAAGCTGTGCAGGCCATGCAACAGCAGCTGCAGCCGCAGGCATCGGTGCGATCGGAAAGAGCATCGCCAGAACTCCAAAATTCGACGGTGGGACGGGCCACTTGGGCCAGCCGCCCTGTCTTTCCCGAAAAGATGAATCCAAGGGTGGAGAGCCCTCAATCGGACCACGATTCCACCCCCGAAAGATCTCTACCTTCATTCTGTCAGAAGACCCTCGAGACCCGTAGTCGAGAGGATTTTCTGGACTGGAGGCTCCAGGAGATGAACCGACGGATCGAAGAGCTCCACCACGCTCCCTCCGCTTATGGTGAGGATATTTGTACTGACCCTCCTTTTTCTCAAATGATCATGCAGGAACCGATCCCGTCGAACTTCAAGCTCCCTCAGTTTGAAAGCTACGATGGGACTTCGGATCCAGTTGACCACCTGGAGGCCTTCCGGATAATGATGCTGCTTCATGTCGCGTCCGACGCCATTCTATGCCGAGCCTTCCAATCCACCTTGAAGGGAGCGGCGAGAAATTGATACTCGGCACTGAAGTCGGGTACCATCTTTTCCTTTGATCAGATGAGCCACCAGTTCGTGGCTCATTTTGTTAGCAGCCGGCATCCCTGGAAGGGTTCAGAGTCTCTCATCAACATCAAGCAGAGGGAGGGAGAGTCCATTCGGGCCTACATCAACCGTTTCAACGTCACCGCATTGGAGGTCCAAAACTTGGACCAATCGGTAGCGATGGCCGCCCTGAAAGGTGGCCTTCAGAAGAATGACCTCTTATTCTCTCTGGAAAAGAAGTACCCCAGGAATTTTGCTGACCTGTTGGCTCGGGCCGAAGGGTACACCCGAGAAGAAGAAGCCTTCAAAATGAAGGATGAGGAGACCGCGAGAGAGCGACAGGCGGGAGGCTCGAGTAAGCCCGCAGTCAAAAAAGGGTCGAGAGAAGCTCGGCCACGCTCTCGAACTCCTCCCGGGCACAAGCGCATCCAGACTCCCCCTCGAGCACGCAGGTAGGGAAGCCCAGAGCGTCGAGCTCGGTGGGGCTCTCCCCCAGGAAGGTTCCGCAACTATGCCCCCCTCAATGCATCGAAAACCCAGGTGCTGATGGAGGTCAGAGAGCAGCTCCCAAGGCCAGAGAGGATGCGCATGCACCCCGGGAAGCGCAACCCCAACAAGTTCTACCTCTACCATCGTGACCACGGCCACGATACAGAGGAGTGCATTCTGCTCTGAGACGAGATTGAGGAGCTCATCAGATGAGGTCAGCTCGACAGGTTCATTCGACACCGACCTGAGGGTAGAGAGGATCGACCAAGGGCCCTGCCGCAACCTGAACCATCGAAGAGGGAAGAGCAGCTCGAAGATCGACCTCCAATCGTGATCATCAACTCCGTCACCGGAGGACCTCAAGAAGGAGCAGACCTTCCACGACCATGGGACTTGAAAAACCTGTAAATGTATTACTAACGACTTTGCTTTGAATCAAAATTCCTTTCGACTTTGTATGTCTTTCCTTTTTGGCATGGACTTGTCATGACTAGGGATAACCCCTTCAAACAATCAAAACAAAGTCATGTTAGGAACAGGAGGAGAACCTCATCCTAACATAAGTAAAATGAAAGTCCGATTATTTTAAGATTGGATTGGGAGAGAGGTCCATATAACGGCTCTTAGGTGCCCCCTTGGCCATGTTAGGAACAGGAGGAGAACCTCATCCTAACATGAGCAAAGCGAAGGCCCGGTTCTTTTAGATCGGATGGGGGGAGAGGCCCTACAACGCCCTAATGTGCCCCCACAGCCATGTTAGGAACAGGAGGAGAACCTTGTCCTAACATGAGCAAAGTCAAAGGGCCGATTCTTTTAGACCGGATGGGGGGAGAGGTCCTACAATGCCCTAATGTGCCCCCACAGCCATGTTGGGAACAGGAGGAGAACCTCGTCCTGACATGAGCAAAGTCAAAAGCCCAGTTCTTTTAGACCGGATGGGGGGAGAGGCCCTTGCAACGGCCCTTATATGCCCCCACAGCCCTGTTGGGAACAGGAGGAGAACCTCATCCTAACCTGAGCTGAGATCGACTACGTCAAGAATAGAAGGAGAACCTCATCCTAACGATGACAAAAACTCGATCGCCCAACAAGATCGGATAAAGGGAAAAGTCCCCTCAATGGCACCTTTACACTTCTGCGCGACTCCGCAAAAAGCAAGGGGAGGACCCTCACTCAGAAAAGGGGAGGAAAATTAAAAAGGAAAGCGACGAACTACATCGGCAACAGATGAAAAATAAACTATACCAAAGACATAGGGAACCTCGTCTCAACAAAGATGGGAGTTCCTACCGAACATCCTCGGCCTCTATGAGGGCTCTCGACACAGGTCAAGAAAATAATGACTCCTTCGAGGTAATGCAAGGTTCGGACCATCGAGCCCGAGCCTACAGTCATGGATGACAAGAAAAGCAAATCAGCGTGGCGACGACTGGGCACCTCCAAACGACATCGACGCCGAACAAGTCAAAAGACAAAAGAAGTTCAGCGGATGACAATTTAATATAATGCATGGATGAGGTAACACAAAATCTCCTTTTCATTTCATTCACGAAATATGCACTACAAAGCCCAGAAGGCTAAAGGAAGAAAAGCAAAACCACAAGAACAAAATAAAATAACAAAAGAAAAAATGTATACATGGAAAGACGGAAGGCCAAAAAGAGCCCTAGGGAAGCTCTGCTCCTTCCGACCTCAAATTATCGGCTTCACTTCTTATCAAGGACTGCCTCAGATTTTCAACTTCTTCTTCTAGCTCTCTCTTTTTCAGCAGCATGTCCTGGAACATCCGATGAAGTCGCTACCTTTCGTTCTCCGCCTCTCGACGCCTCTTTCTCAGGACCTCGAATTTCGCCTCCACGTCCTTGACTGCCCGCTGCTCGTACACTAGCTGGATCTTCAATTACTGCAGCTCGGCCCTCCCCTCTCCAAGAGTGACAGATAGTTCTTCTACGGTCCTTCTCAGCGATTGGAGTTCATCGAAATCCCGAGCGAAAGCAGACTGAGCCCCCTCGGCTAGCTGCTTTTGAAGGCGGGCAACCTCGTCGGTCGCCATCCTGAGCCTCCCCTTGTATTCATCCACCTGCCTGCACCAGCCGGCCTGGTGTGCATCATGGCTCGTCTCGGCATCTTGGAGCTGCCGCTAAAGGTCGGAGACCTTCTTCGACCATTCCCGATCACTATCGGCCCGAGCCAAAAGCCGGGATGAGCTTCCTTCCAACTAGCCGATCCTCTCCTGTGCAGCCAACAGCTCCACTCTGAGAAAACTGATCTTGGCAGCTTGAGCCCAAGATCGATCGCTGGCGCACTTCTTGTGTTCCTCGAGCTCCTTCTCGAAGTTTGCCTTTCTCTGGCTGTACTCCATGATCCCCTTCACGTGGAGGTTTCGGAAGTGGGTGGCCTCTGCAGTGGCTTCAGAGTGACTCTCCCTCAACCTGCGAAGCTCGCCTTCCATCTTCTTTGACCTTTTTGTCAAATGAAGAACTTCTTTCTTCAGGCGCTGGATCGTGGACTTCAGTGGAATCCCCTGGGGCAGGGAAAGCACTTCGACAGGACACTGCCATCGGAAGATAAAAGCGTCAAGGCGCATCTCATTGCAGAAAGAAAAATAAAAAAGGAGGAAGGAAGAGTGGAGAAGAGTGGAAAAGCCATCCATAAGGAGAAACTCAATTTTATTGATTGAATATTTCTTAAAGACAAAAAGAAAAGGAAAAATTGTAGTAAAAGAAAAATACAAGGTCGGAGGTATCAGACCTCTGAAGTAGGAGTTGGGGAGCTCGGTGTCCCAGAAAGGGGGGCTGCGGTAGCAGTAGTAGCAGGAGAGGGACCGGCCTCATCTTCAGACTCCTCGCCCAAGAAGCTGAGATCGAGCTTGAAAAATTTTCTGGCCACCTTCTCCTGGCAGAGCTCGAATCCCTTGATGAATGCTTCTTGGCCGAACCTGACGTTCAGGTCCCTCATCTCCGCAGAGGCCTTGAACTCCTCCACCGCAAGAACCCTGACCTCCGAGACCAGGACCAGGATCTGCTCTGCCAAATTTGTGACCTCGGCCTCTGCCTTCCTCACCGTCTCCTCCGAGGTCTGCTTCTCTTCCTCCCGGGCCTGCTTTTCTTTCTCCAGGGCCTCTTGGAGGGTAACTACTTCGGCTGCCTTTTCTTTGAGGTGAGCGACTTCGGCCCGGCGATGCTCCTCCGTCTGGATGGCATCCCTCCTCGTCCGGTTTGTCGCCTCGATATTGGCAAGGAGCTGGTGCCCAATCTGCAAGGGCAGCTAGGGGATCAGAACATGGGTCGAAAAGCCAATTAAATGAAGATTTGTTTACCTCGAGAAAGGATCCTAGGGAGTCCCAAACCCGCTACTCAGGATCGACGCGATCAATCCTCTCGACGATTTCGGGCAGAATGCAGCCGTCGATCAACCGCTTGATCAAGTCCCTGTCATTGAGGAGATTCTCTGGCTCTTCTTCAGAACCATGGGATTCTTCAATGGTGACCCGACGGCCACTTATCCTATGGGCCACCGATTTCCTTCTCCTCCCCCTCTCGACCCCGGGCACCTCCACGGGACGGGCCCCCGAAATGGGAGCCTCAGTGAGGGGACTCCTTGAAGGGGTCCGGGGAGCTGGGGGTTCGGCGTTCGAGGGAATCTCGATCGTGGGAGCCACCTGGGCAGGCGCGGTCGAGCTCGTCTCCTCTATTCTGGCCTTCTTTGCTGATCTAAAGGCCGCGGTGCCTTTTCTTTTATGGGCCTTGAGGCCCCTGGCGAGCATCCGTGCTGCTTCGACATCCATTCCTAAAAAAAAAAAAAATCAATCAAAAATTGATGATGGGGTGAAAAAGGAAGAAGGGACACACACAAAAAAAAAAGAAGAGAGAAGAGAAGAGAAAAAGAAGAAGGATGGGAGAAAAGAAGAGGAAAGAAAAGATGGAATACTCGTAGGGTCCTGGGGACTCAAGCCGATGTTGAACAAAAACTGCTCCTTCAGAAGATTGGGAAGGGAAGGAGCGGAATAGCCAAGAAGCTTCCGGACGGCTTGAAGGTCGTCCTCCCCCAGGCTGGGAGCCCGGCGGACAGAGTCCCTCAGAGAGCCCCAAGGGGGCAAGCCCAGCCTCAAAGTCGGGCAGTGGATGAAGAGGTACTTTCCCTTCCAGTTGTGGATTAAAGAGAGAGCACCTTTCAGCAACCCCTTCTTGCCAAACTGGGGGGAGAAATACCACCAGTCCTTTGCCGAAGGGTGACGCTTGAAGGTGTAGAAATGCCTAAATAAAGAAAGGGATGGCTGAACTTCGACTATGTGGCAAAGAGAGAGAAACCCTATCAAAAACCTAAAGGAATTCGGTGCAACTGAAGCTAAAGAAATATCTAAGAAATGGAAGAGGATGACGACGAAGGGCGGAAGCAGCAGCCGGACTCTGACGCGGAAGGCCTCCTGATACAGGCAGAAACGATCGGGTGGGGGAGTGCTAGCCCGGTCGGAGGGATCAGGAAGCTCCAGATCATACTTTGGAGGAACTCCATACTGAATCCTTATCAGCAGAAGTTCATCCGGAGTCAGAAAGCAGGGAATGGCATCCGATGCAAAAATCGGGCGAAGCCCAGCCCCAGATGTGGGTTCGTCTACAGTGTGGGGGTTCTAGGGGGCTGAGGTGGACGAACTCCCGGAACCGCTAGAGGTGGAGGTGTCAGAAGATATTTCAAACGAGGACCCTAAAAATCTCGAAGAAATCGGACGGAACAAGAGGCGAAAGGTTTGCAGGGAACCAAACCAAAGGAGGGCGACAGGAGAAAGATGGAGGAAAAGGGGCACCCGAATGGCAAGAAGGGGAACAAAGTTCCGAGACTAACCTAAGCGATTTGGAGAGATGTGAAAGTACGAAAATGAGGATGGCTCGAGGAATGCCTAAGACTGGAAAGGGCGCTGAGAAAAATCGGAGTTCTTAGGGAGAAGAAGGGCGCCAGAACGAGACTATCGAATAGAGTGGGACTCTTAAAGGAGGAGTGCGGGTTTAAATAGACCTCAAGATCCGGCATAATGATGATTGCGAATCCCCTCTGACCGGTCTCTTTTCGCCGCGTGTCCCACTCACCACAGCGGGCGGTTAAAAAGTGGTAGACGACTGACAGAGCCTTTATTGCGTCATGCCTTGAGCACCGTTCCACAGCAGGTTCCAAAAGAGCTTCTTCGGATCGCCTCGATTTGAAAAGACTCCAGCGCACACACATTGAATGCCAAAATATCTGAGGATGATTACGCACGGACATCAAGGGAGCAACTTCGGTTGTGAAAATCTCTCTGTACTTCCTTCATTCAAAATTCAAACTCGAAAGTAGGGAGACTGGTGTTGGGTATAAAATACCCTCAGCCGAAGTTCTTAACAGGATTGACCCTCCCAGGACTCCTCCGACTTTCGACTGCAGATGATATCTCTCCGGACTTTACCAACAGCCAGATTTCCACAGTACTTACTGAATTCCTCCGACGGATGAACTCCCATTGCACCACCCGAGCTCCTACGGGAGGCGGCCCATTGCCCCGAATTCCGACTGTCGAAAGACTTCGTCCGGACTCCTACGGGAGCCGGACTTCATCCCCGACTCCGGCTGCAGGAAGACTTCGTCTGGACTCCTACGGGAGCCAGACCTCATCTCTGACTCCGGCTGCAGGAAGACTTCGTCCGGACTCCTACGGGAGCCGGACTTCATCCCCGACTCCGACTGCAGAAAAACTTCGTCTGGACTCCTACGGGAGCCGAGCTTCGCCCCTGATTTTAATTGCAGGAAGACTTCGTCCGGACTCCTACGGGAGCTGGACCTCATCCCCGACTTTGGCTGCAGGAAGCTTCGTCCGGACTCCTACGGGAGCCGGACCTCGTCTCCGACTCTAACTGCAGGAAGGCTTCGTCCGGACTCCTACGGGAGCCGGACTTCGTCCCTGACTCCGACTGCAGGTAAACTTCATCCAGACTCCTACGGGAGCCGGGCTTCGCCCCTGACTTTAATTGCAGGAAGACTTCGTCTGGACTCCTACGGGAGTCGGACCTCATCCCCGACTCTGACTGCAAGAAGACTTCGTCCGGACTCCTACGGGAGCCGGACTTTGTCCCCGACTCCGACTGCAGGTAAACTTCGTCCGGACTCCTACGGGTGTCGGGCTTCGCCCCTGACTTTAATTGTAGGAAGACTTCGTCCGGACTCCTACGGGAGCCAGACCTCGTTCCCGACTCTGATTGCAGGAAGACTTTGTCCGGACTCCTACGGGAGCCGGACCTCATCCCCGACTCCGGTTGCAGGAAGACTTCGTCCGGACTCCTACGGGAGCCGAACTTCATCCTCGACTCCGACTGCAGATAAACTTCATCCGAACTTTTACGGGAGCTGGGCTTCACCTCTGATTTTAATTACAGGAAGACTTCATCCAGACTCCTATGGGAGCTGGACCTCGTCCCCAACTCTGGCTGCAGGGAGACTCCGTCCGGACTCCTACGGGAGCCGGACTTCGCTCCTGATTTTAATTACAGGAAGACTCCACCCGGACTCCTAAGGGAGCCGGACCTCATCCTCGACTCCGGCTGCAGAAAGACTTCTGCAGGAAGACTTCGTCCAGACTCCCACGGGAGCCGGACTTCATCCCTGACTTCAACCGCAAGAAGACTTCATCCGGACTCCTACGGGAGCCGGACTTCATCCCCGACTTCAACCGCGAGAAGACTCCGCCCAGACTCCTACGGGAGCCAGATCTCGTCTCTGACTTCAGCTGCAGGAAGACTCCACCCGAACTCCTAAGGGAGCCGGACTCCGCCCCTAACTTTAATTGCAGGTAGACCTCGCCTGGACTCCTACGGGAGCCAGACTTCGCCCCTGACTTTAATTGCAGGTAGACCTCGCCCGGACTCCTACGGGAGTCAGATCTCGTCTCTGATTTCGACTGAAGGAAGACTTCGTCCGGGCTCATACGGGAGCTGGACTCTGAGCTCCTCTCAGACGGGTAGTTAGCCACCTCTCTCTGTCAGACACTCCAGCCGAACTTCGACCGACAGGCCTGGACCCCCTGGCGGGCCGCAGTGACAGCTATGACTCTGCTCCACTTCCTGCAACAGATTTTGTGCGGCTCCATCACTCCCTGGCAGGTCGCAGTAACGGCTACGATACTGCTCTACTTCCTACGATGGATTCCACGCGGCTCCATCACTCCCTGGTAGACCACCATAATGACCATGATTCTGCTCCACTTCCTGCGACGGATACCGCACGTTTCCTCCACCCTCTGGCAAGTCGCGACAACGGACGCCGCTCCACTCCTCGCAACAGACTCCACGTGGCATGTCCCGGTGATGGCCACGATCCTACTCCACTACTCTTCGCAACAAACTCCTCATGACCCTGGGCAATCCACCGTCAGACAGTTACAGACATCGCTATCAGTCTGTTGCCCCCTCCGCTTATAAAAGGGGGGACCCCAGATACATTATTCTCTAAGCTCTAATTTCTATCCCAAAACTCTGCTAAAATTTCCGTTCGAGCACTCCATTCTTGTTGAGGCAGAGAACTGACTTGAGCGTCGGAGGGTCTTGCCGGAGTAATCCCAACTCCAGTTTAGACTTTCTTTGCAGGTCCCGACGGTGACCGTGGCACCCTCGACTCCAGCTACTCCGACGCCGGCAGATTTTTGCACCAACAGTGATCAAATAATAAAATCCGTATTCGGATGAGATAGGTTATGATCTAACCTGAACATAAGATATCTTAATCAACTAATCTAATTATTTTTTTAGAAAAAAAAATAGATTGAGGTTAAATATAAAATTGAAACTCTGAGACTTTCTGATCTCATATCCTGTTAAGCTTTTATTTTTTAGTGACTGATTATTTTCTGATTATTGAATTCTTCCAAAATAATTTTTTTTATTTTTATTCATCATGGTTTTGCCACAACTTAGCTTTCCGATCTCCATGGAATCGATACTCGACTCATTCTATTCTAGAGGGTAGTTAGGTTAATTATCTTTGGTGCATTATGACACGTATCATTCTATATAAATCCCTTGAGATGAGATCTCAAAATCCTAACCTAGAGAACCAAAGCATGTGCCCTCTCTCTCTATCCACACCTCCTCTCTCTCTCTCTCTCATGCTCCATGCCCAAAGAATTTGGGCGTCCACCTTCTTCCACAAGCCCAAGGGTTAGGCATTCTATCCTTACACCAAAAGAGAAAGGTGTTCTCTCTTTGTCCCACAGATTCAAAGTTGCATGTGTTAGATGTATGTCCTAGAAATCAATTGTTAGCTGATATATTTTGAACTACGATTCAAATTTAAACTTAAACTATTGATTTAATCAATAAAGGGCAAGTTTTTTTGATTTTATTCTTTAAGAATCTTTAAAGAGAATTTATGAAATCATGTGAGCTGATTTGAGATTTTTAATTGGGTCCCATATAATGGGACACCTAGCACTAGGTGTGAACTTGGGTGAGTTTTGGTGTGGACTTGGGTGAATTTTGGGTGGCATCCTATTTATTTGGTCCAAATATATTATAGCTAGGACTTCTAATATGATTAAGAGGAGGGATCCTAATTGATTAGAATATCCTTAAGTTGTCTATATAAAGGACCCTAGCCTTTACTTCTCATACAAGCTCTCTTCCTCCCATCTTGCCACCACCTATTACTGGGCCCACACCTCTCTTCCTCTTTCTCTCTCTAGCCCATGCCCTCTCTCTCTAGGCATCCTTCCTTGGAGCCAAAAGAGGGGTAGGCGGCAACAAAGGGGTGGTGTCAATAGTTGGCACCAACTTGCTCTTGGTTTGTTTCCTTCCATCTCAAATTTGTTAAAAGTTAGTTACAACAACTTTTTGATTGTTGTTCTTCTTGGTTAGTTGAGAGATGAAGAAAAGTTCTTGGTTTCTTCAAGAATCAAGAAAAAAAGATCAAAAGAGTTCACAAAGCATTTATCCCTATCCAGGCTTGGTTCAAGTCTATTCAGACTTCTGGTTCAAGCAAGCAAGAGTCAAGAAAATCGATTTAGACCGATCCTATGGATATCCGTAGAGGTAAGATGCTTGTGCTGCTAATTCAGAACTTGTTCAAACCCCAGATTCAGAGATTGAATTAGATTCAACCTCAGTTATAGGTTTGAAGCAAAGAAAAAGTGATTCAGATATGTGAATTGATTACAGACTTTTATTTGTTATTCCTAAAATTAGTTTATGTTAATTTCAGCATATGAAATAGATCCATATATGCTTTCATGAGATGAATGCATGTTTGGATTAAAAATATTTTAATCTAATTTTTTATTATATTTTAGATTTAGAAAAATTTTGAAATTCACATGCACTAACATCTATAGAAAATCCAACAGTGGTATCAGAGCCACATGTTCATATGTATGAAAGTAGCATAAAAATTTTAAAAATTATTTTTAAAAGTTTGATTTTAGATTATACATGAGATATATATATTTATGTTCAGATGTGAAAAATATTTTAGATCTAATTTTTATTCATATATGTAAAATATGAAAGTATGCATAGGTTAGAAATTAAATTTCTGCAATTTGAATTTTTTATATATGTGATATATGATAGTATGTTTAGATTTAAAATTAATTTTTAAAAAAATTAAAATTTTGCATGTATATGATGTATGATTGCATGTATATTCTGAAAGTATTTGGAGAACCAAAAATTTACTTTTTATATAATGAATTTAGATCTAAAATTTGTTTCTATGATCTGAAATTAGTATATGCATAAATTGTTGGGCATGAGTAGTTTTGGATTAGGTCAATAAATTGCATCTTAGGTTACAATTAGATCATATTGGGTGGAAATTGATGTAGCTATTGATCAAACTAAGTCAAGTGTTGATTTGGATTGGATCAATTGAGCTTATGATTCTATAAGTGTTGTAGATTGAATTGATTAAACCCCTTATATAGAATCGAGTCAACCTAAAAACCTAATCCGGCTTTATGGCTTGATTCCTATTCACCTAAGCTGACTAATTGAAATCAATAAGTCATTTGGTGTCTAAGGCAAATCTTGAATGGTGGTTTTTAATTAGGAGGCTACTAATCTAGATAATTTTGCCTACGATGAGTTAATGACATACCTTCCTATCAGTCTCACTTATCTGGTCAATTGGATGATTAGGTTCATTAGTTGCTAAGGAGTTTTAGTTTAGCCCATGTCAATTAGATCGGTCATGTGATGATTGATTAGATGAGATTTAACCTAAACCTCCCTAATTAATATTAAGCCTTATGGTCTTCCATCATTGTGGAAGTGCGGGCGTGCTACTAGCGTTGGCTGGTTACAGTGGTTCAGTTGCATCAGAAATACGCAATCACTCTACTAGCAAAGAATTACTCCAGGATGAAGATGGGATTGGGCCCAATATGTGTTATTTGAGGGACTCAATGATGACTTCACACTTGCTTGTGAATGGTGGGTCAGACTAAATTAAGAAGTGGGGCAATATATGTTAGCTGAGCTCTCATGACTTAGAGATCAAGTTGCAGTAATATGCTTAGAGAAGCATCTAGGCAAAGAGTTACCTATGCATCGATGTGTGTGTTATCAATAACTATTAGGTGAGGTGCATGGCATCAGTGGAACCATAGCACCTACTAGAAATCTTGCATTGGTCACGTCGGATTTTTATTTTTCATCCAGAGAGTATTGAAATCCAAAAAAATAATGAAAGTCTATTTGCATCTAAAAGTTCTTAGAGCAAATATAAATTTTAAGTACAAAAATCTAATTCGAATCTCTACTCTCGCATATAAACAATATCGACCTCCAACCCACTAGCCTGCATCTTTGAAACCAACCTACTGATCGATACAAATTATAAGGATTGACTTAGAAACTTTAGGATAGTCCTAACATCCAAAAAAATTGGGTATGTACTCGACCAGGATGACCCAACCTTACCAGCTCATCCTACGGTAGAGCAAAGAATTGCTCTGGACAAGTGGACGGATGATGACCTTAGGATAAAGTGCTATGTGTTGGCTTCCATGTCAAATGAGTTGCAGCATCAGCATGAGCATATGCCCACTATTCGTACCATGATCACTCACTTGCAAGAGTTATGCAGTGAGCAGAGCTTGACTGCACGCTTCGAATTGTCCAAGCGGTTGTTCAATATAAAGATATGCATGGGCAGTCAGTCCACGATCATTGTATGATAATGATCAAGGACCTTGAGAAGCTTTAGAAGCTCGGGCTTAATATGCAAAGAAAATTAAAGGTCGATTTGATCCTCCAATCCCTGATCAGTTCATTTGGACAGTTTATCATAAACTATCATATGAACAAATTGGACTGTAACTTACCCAAATTGATCAATATGCTGGTCACTGCTGAGGGTACTTTGAAAAGTTCAAGGGACTCTGTTCTTGCTATTGAGAGGGTACCTTCCAAGAGAAAATCTCAAGGGAAGAAAAAGAATAAGGCTGCAAAGAAGCAGACAAAGGAGAGCAAGCCTAAAAAGGACACTTTGAAGAAAGTTATGGAGAAAGAAAAGTATTTCCACTGCAACTCCGATGGCCACTGGAGGAGAAATTATCCATCTTACCTGGAGGTCTAAAAATGAAAAAGAGTGATCAATCTTCTGAAGGTATGCTAATAATAGAATCTAACCTAATGATTTCTTCTGAAGGAAAAGAAAATTATTTCTCTTCAGAAGGCCCTGTTGCATCTAAATTTTTTTTTATTAAACTACATGAATAAAAATCAAATCCTTATCTGATTAGCAATGGAACCAGAGATCAAATCTCAAATAATCTAAATTAAACCTTCACGGAGGCCTGGATGTGCAGACCCTCTATTTCGCATACACGCCAGATGTCGCAGGAAAGCAGGATGAACTTCGATTCAATCACCTTCGCAATCCAATCAAATGAGTAAGGAGATGTGCTGGTGTGACACCTCATACTAGTAGGTGGGATGCCTAAAGAAGGCCCACGCCCAAGGGAGGAGGGGCGACACCAAAAGAGAGAGGCTAAGGAGAAGAAGAAGGGTCTCTCTCTTCACACACCTCTCTCTTCTCTCAATCTAATTTATTTTCTACGCATCCATAAGTAGAGACAGTTTCTATTTATAGATGAATCTCATGACCCAATAAGTATAGAAGTTCTAACTCAAATCTGATTTGAATCAATCTAATACTCATAAAAGAAGGATACTCATATGAGATAGAATTGCCATCACTTATGACAACCATTTTGAACCTACTCCCTCACCCACATGGGATGCCCCAAACCAACACTATTCCAAATGTTGGTCAGCCCACATGAGTAGGGAATTACAATGCAAGTAAGATTTCTCATATCTCATCCAAAACGGATCCGATTCGAATCCAATTCGAAGCTAGTTCGAAATAATTTTGAAAGACTATCAATCCCAAATTCTTTAAATTTTTTATACTAAGTCTAACTTAAATTTTTAGATCCAATTAAGCTTAATTAATTTAGATTTAATCTAAAATTAATCAGTATTTAAATTCAATCTTGTATATGCTCCATAGATCATAGATCAAAAACTGTTCATCCCCAAAATCGAACCTGAATCTTATGTGTAGTGCTAGCTAGACATAGTCAACTCTTCAATCTTGTTTGATTCATAACTTAATTCTCAATCAAGTTAGTTTATATATTCAATCAAGTTAAGTACTTTCAAATTGAACACATAAACATAGGTCAATTCTTTTCTACTTTGTCTGACTTGTGTGCGTGACTCCATAGATTCAAACACTAAGTCGATATCATCGGAATCAATTTCTGCACTAATCGAGATATCATCTAGTAATAGTTTTCGACATCCAGATAGGTTAAATTATCGTAAAAAAATATTTTAGAATCCATACACATGGTTAGTCCATAATTCATCTTTTTGACTCTGATGTTCTAGGATGGTTTTAGGTTAACTGTCAACCAAAATTGTTTCATCCACATTGTATTTCAACCTTTCAAATCCATCTCATGAATTTCTTTGATCAAGACTTTGCTAAATTGAAATACAGCAATACATCAACTTCAATAATCCGGAGGGATCAATCCCATCTTGATCCATACACAGACTTTATAAGTACTTGACTGTACCCAATAGCCTTCCATCACTGTATTAAAAATCTAGATAGTCCGACATCAAAGTATAGTGAGTTGCTTGCAAGTCACTATGGTGATCTCAGATTTGAAGGACACTTATACTCATGTGCTTTGCAAGTAGCTCTTGACAGCAGAATGCTTAGCAGGTGAGTCACTTGTTCAGTAAAGATGTACCCTTACATCTCACCTGTATACCATATCAGTGTCACCATACTCCTTGGTTAAGAGGACAACCAATCCATATAGCACACAATGACCTCCACTCGATAAATATCATTATTCTGTAATGATGTATTATTTGGTCGCGAACATATTTAAGAATTATACGATAAATTCTCTCTTTATCGTACACTAGCATAGTTCTAAGGACTTCATCACAGCACAAGAATTCAAGGAAGATGTTACTTTGTGATAAAAAATATCAGAATAATTTTTATTCAATAATTAATAATTCATATACAAAGACGAACTCAATCATCACATGATTGGTTTTAGGATATAATTTTCAATAATTCTTACTTGGACTAAAGCCAATCGGGGCAGTATCTTATACCCATCTTCTATTTGAAGTCATCGAACTCTTTGATCCCGAGAGCTTTAATGAAGGGGTTAGCCAGATTCTCCTTTTCCTCGATCTTCTAAAGCTATGTCACCTCAGTTCATGATTTCTCGCACCAGGTGATAGCAACACAGAACATGCTTGGTGCGATGATGCGACTTAGGTTCTTTTGCCTGAGCTATGGTATTAGAGCTGTCATAGTACAGTAGAACAGAGCCATCAATAGAAGGTGTAACTCCTAGTTTGGTGATGAACTTTCACAACCACATTGCCTCCTTTGCAGCATCCGATACAGCAATGTATTCCGCTTCACATACAGAATCGACCATAGTATATTGCTTGAAACTCTTCTAATAAATAGCTTCTCCATTCATAGTAAATACGTAGCCCGACACACTTTTACTGTCATCACAATCTGACTAAAAACTAGAATCAGTATATTTCATAAGTTTCAGATCAGTGTCTCCATAGATAAGCCATTGATCTTTAGTATTTTTCAAATACTTGAGAATTACTTTCATAATCTTCCAATGCTTCTCATCTGGATCTGACTGGTACCTGATGAATACTTTATTTAAGTCACTAGAGGCACTAAATATTATAATAATTGATGTTATATTATTAAAATTTGATACTCTCTAGTCTATTTTACAGGTAATTGGAAGTTTGAGTTCATATGACTCAAATTAGACTCAAATTGGATCAGAGTGTGAACATGACTTAAAGATCAACGGAGGAGAATCAATATGAAGATCTAAGGGTCTTTATTCATGCTCTCATCTTTCTTTTCATGAAATCCTAACCTTCTCACTCTATAAATAGAATCCCAAGGTCTCCATCTTCTTCAATCAAGCCAACCCTAAGTTCTCTTCAAGCTTCTCTCTTTCTCTCTCTCTCTCTTCTTCTTCTCCATAAGTCTAGGCGAGGTACTAACACTAGCATGACACCATATTCCTCCACAGATCTTTTTTTCACATCCCATCAAATCTAAGAGAGGTCTTAATTCTAGTGCCGCTATCCTTTCTCTTCTACGTACCCGCTTCCATCAACTTTTCTTCCTTGAAGTTTCTAGACCAAGTCTTCTAGCCATCCTGCCGCTCTGTACAGAGGAAGATGAAGGATTCAAGAAGACACATCCACCATCGGATGTAGCAAGAAGATCAACTTAGTTTAGTTATTTTGTATTGTAATTTTATTTCTTTTCTTTATGTATGTTTCTTTATTTGATTAATGAAAAATAATTTTATTATAATTTTCATGCTTCTTTCTTAGTTTCTTACAATCTATTATTCTTTTCTTTTGTATTTTCGAAACAATCAACTAAGATCTCTGTGGATATGATCTCGACTCACTCTATCCACATAGTAATGAGTAGGGTTAATTTTAGTGTGCTATGACACACATCAAATTTTGGCACCATTGTTGGGATCTTGACGCGATTGTTTTGAAAAAAAAATTATAAAATAATAAAAAAATATTTTACTACTTTTTAGATTTTTATTTCTTACTTTAGATTGCTTGACTACCTTATATGCTTTACTGCTTTATATTTTTAGTTGATTATTTTCTTCTCTTATACTCTTACTTTCCATACTTTACTTTGCTAATTAGTAGTTTACCTTTTATTGCTAGTTAATTTATTTTAATTACTTAATTACCTTCTATTTATTCTTTTTGAAAAATTTTTACTTCATATTATTTTTTATATATGGTAGATTTACTATTTTATATCTAGACTTTTTTATTTGCATGCATAAAAATTTTTTTTACTTTTTATAGCTTGGTGATCTACTGCTTTCTATAGGTTAGAATAATTTACTGCTTTATATATTTAGTAATTTTTTACTTTCTAAGTAGATTAGATTCTTTATTTTTTATTTAGATTATGTAGTTATCTTTTATTTTTAACTGTGAGATTACTTTATTTGCATAATGAGTAGTTACTTTATTTATTATTGCCCATTAGTCTTAATGATTTACTGCTTTCCATAGCTTAGAATAATTTATTATCCCAAAAGTAGATTTGATTTGTTACTTTATTTGTAGGCTACCTACTTGCCTTTTAATCTTAGTATTATTTATTTTTTATTTAATTAGATTTACTAGATCTTCTCATACCTAATTAATCTAATTTAAAACTTGCCTTTTATTCCTTCTTGCTTAAAGATAATATAACATAAAAATAATACAAAGACACCACATAACACTTGACTAATATAAATAAACCAATTAAATATTAAAAGCTATTTAACATGTTTGGATATTTTTTTTTTTGCATTGTATATTTTCATAAAAAATCTTAAGGGCAAAACCCTTATCAACATAAGGTGAGGATTTCATCACCCTTGCTTGGTCCACAAACCACCATCTTGTAATCGCATTGACCTAAATCTCTAATTTAAAATCAATTAGACGTTGATCCCTAAGGATCCTCAAGCTCAGTAAGACAAGGAATCCTAAAAGTTGGATTGGGTTCAAGTTAGTCAGTTTAACTGATGTCTAGAAAAATGGTTCAGGGATTATATCCCGAAGGAAGGTGATTCATTAATTGGTTCCGTTCGCTTACTTGGCCAATGCAGTTGGTGTCTAAAGAAAGCAACAGGGTGACCCCACCAACCTTATACTTACCTGGCCAGTTGAGTGGCTAGTCTGCTACTTGGAGTGCTTGAAGGTGACCTTGGCAGTTAGGAGCTGTCTAGATCTAGGATAACCCATATATAGGATTGATTGAACCACTTGATTGTTAACTAAAAATATCAAATCTAATTAATTTTTCTTTATCTTCTTAGCATTAGAACTCCTTAGGTTCTCTTTCAAAAAAGAAAAAAAATTGTTGAAATTAAAACTTTGTGAGATCTTTTGGGTGCATGCTAGGACACCAATCGTTACAACCTAATTTACACCCATTAGACCTAGAGCTAGAAAGAATAATTTGAATAAACCAAATCAAAACCATGGATCCAAAATAAGAGACTGACCCACCACGATAATTGAGAAAATATTTTACTCCCTCATCTTACACCTACTCGTCATGTATCCAGCCTTCTTCTGTGGAGGTGGCACAATACGAAATCGAGTCTAGTATTATTCAAAAGCTACTATCATTCTATAGACTGACAAATGAGGATCCGTATCAACACTTGATGAATTTCTTGAGATATACTCCATAGTAAAAATTCAAAACTTCTCTGATGATGCCCTTAGGTTGAAACTATTCCCTTTTTCACTTAAGGACAAAGTCAAGCATTGGTTAAACTTCCTAGATTTCATAATCATTTCAACTTGAGATCATCTTTAGAGAGAATTTCTTAAGAAATACTTCTCAATTAAAAAAATAAATCAAATTTGAAAAGCCATCACTAGTTTTTTTTCAATTGGATGGTAAACTTTTTCATGAGACATGAAAAAGGTTAAGAGACCTTATTCGTAAATGCCCCTACCATGCTGTCCCCAAATGATAACTTGTTCAGTGTTTCTATGATGGTCTATCGGAGAAACATCGATAAATGATCGATGCATCGTGTGGTGAGATATTCATGCTAAAGAGTGAGGGTGAGGCTTGGCAGCTTTTTGAAATACTTAGTGAGAACTCCCTGCATCATATCTCTGCCATCTCTAGAGAACAACCCATGTCTCAACAGAAAAGAGGTGGAATCTATCAGATTGAAAATGTTATGGATATCCACAGTAAGATAGATAAGTTATCTCAAAAATTAGACCATCTTCTGAATACTGAACACTCTTCGACTCATTTTATTAGTGAATGCCCAATCATACCTCAATTTCTTGAGTTTGTGCACGAGCAGGTCCAGCAAGCTCAAACCCAACAAGCTCGTAGACCAGAAAATGATCCATATTCGAACACTTATAATTCTGACTAGAGAAACCACCCAAATTTTTTTTGGAGACCACAGTCAGTGGTTGGCCTTGCTGTACCTAGATCTAACTATTAGGACCTGACATATAGGCATGGACCATACCACCAGTTCTAAAATGCTCCTCAACCATCTACCATTGGTCACAGCTCAGCTTTTGAGGAGAAGGTTCTAAAAGTGCTAGAATGATTAGAAGTCAACACCCAAACCCTTAACTCCCACACACAATCCATTGCTAAGCTAGAGATCCAAATAGGTCAATTAGCAACCACAGTCAATAGGAGGGAAGAAAATTATCTAGCCAACCTGAGAGCAATCCGAGAGGACAATTCATGGTTGAGAGCTCCAGTACTCCAAATATCTTTTCTAAACACATCAAATCAATCATGACTCTTAAAAATGGGAAGGTCATTGAACATACGAGTAAAATCAATGAAACCGACCCTAGACCTCTGACCAAGCCGAAATCACCCAAGAACAAGGAGGATCCAAAAGTAGAGAATGGACCAACTACACCGAAATCACCTTACTTGCCTAAAGCTCCATTTTTGAGTGCTCTAAAAGCTCCTACTCCTACGGATAAGTAGGGAAGAAGACTTGATGTGATGTTAGAATTATTTAAGCAAGTCTAAATTAATCTCTTCCTTCTGGATGCAATTAAACAAGTCCCAGCTTACGTAAAATTTTTAAAAAAATTGTACACTCAAAAATGTAAATCTTGATCATAACTCTCGAAAAAAGTATGTCTCACCGAACAAGCTAGCTCTGTATTCCAGCATGCTATCCCTCCAAAGCTTAAAGATCTAGGTACCCCTACTATTTTTGCATTATAGGAGACTTTCACATCGAACAAGCTCTCCTGGACCTAGGGGCCAATGTGAACCTTTTACCTAGCTCAGTTTATGAACTTTTTGAGTTTGGAGAACTGAAACCCATGTCAGTCACTTTACAGTTAGCTGATAGATCAATTAAGACACCACGTGAGATAATCGAAGATATTTTGGTCAAGGTAGATGAGTTCTATTTTTCAGTTAATTTTCTAGTCCTTGATATGAAATTGAGTGGCAATCCAAGGTAAATTCTCATTATCTTAGGCAGACCCTTCCTAGCTATGAAAAATGCGTGCACAATTGTAGGATAGGAGTCATGGATATGTCGTTTGAAAATAAGAAACTGAGACTGAATGTGTTCAGTGCATGCCAGAGACCATCAACTGATAGTTGCTTTGAGATAGATACATTCGAGGACATCATAGAGGAAGCAACATCAATGATTTTTGCACATGATTCTTGAGACACCCACTCGATGTACTTTGGAGTGGATGACTGTGATATGGAGAGAGGTAGCAAAGAAGTAAATATTCTAGTTGATATATCAAATGCTAAAACTACTTTTCCTTGGATAATCAAGTATGAGCCATTGCCGCATTAGCTAATATACCCACAGTCCCGTCATTAGAATTACCACCGACACTAGAATTAAAGCCACTTCCAGCCACACTCAAGTATGCATTCCTAGGACCTAATGACACCCTCTTAGTGATTATTGCATCAGACTTGACCTCGGATCAAGAAGCACAATTGGCTGGTATTTCGAAGAAAAACAAAGAGGCTATCGACTGGTCCATTGCCGATCTAAAAAGAATTGACCCTTCCATCTGTATGCACCACATTCATTATGAAGCAGATGCCAAATCCCATCAAGACATGCAGAGAAGACTTAACCCAAACATGTGGGAAGTAATGAAGAAAGAGATGGTAAAATAGTTAGATGCTGGAATCATCTACCCCATATCCGATAGTAAATGGGTCAGCCCTACCCAAGTAGTACATAAAAATTTAGGTATTACTATGGTGGAGAATGAAGAAGGTGAATTGTTCCCCACTCGCACACCATCTAGTTGGCGAGTATGCATTGACTATAGGAAACTAAACGCTGTTACTAGGTAGGACCATTTTTCATTACCCTTCATCGACCAAATCCTAGAATGGCTAGCGGGTCAATATTTTTTTTATTTTCTAAATGATTATTTAGGGTACAATCAGATACCTATATTTTTGGATGATCAAGAGAAAATCACCTTTACTTGCCCCTATGGCACTTTTGCTTTTCGATGTATGCCATTCGGGCTCTGCAATGCACCCGCTACATTTTAACGGTGCATTTTGATCATTTTTTTAGATATGGCGGATAAATATCTTGAAATTTTTATGGATAATTTCTCCGTATTTGGAACCACCTTTGAGGATTATCTTCATAATCTCTCCAAAGTTCTTAAGCATTGCACGAAAATAAATCTGATTTTAAGTTGGGAAGAAAGCTATTTTATGGTTCAGAAAGGAATCATATTGGGACATATTATTTCTGAAAGGGGGATTGAGGTAGACAAAATCAAAATTGAGATCATTTCAAAACTACCACCCCCACTTTGATTCAATAAATACGATCCTTTCTAGATCACATTGGATTTTACAGATGCTTCATTAAAAATTTTAGCAAAATATCAAGACCCTTGTGCAATCTGCTAGCCAAAGATACGCCATTGTCTTTAATGAAGAATGTATACAAGCTTTCCACATGTTACGAGCAGTCCTGACAACAGCACCCATAATAAAATCTCCTGATTGATCTTTTTCATTTGAAATCATATGTGATGCTTTTGATTTTGCAATAGGGGCTGTCATAGATCAAAGAATCAACAAGGAGCCACATGTGATCTATTACACTAGTAAAACTCTATCCGATACCTAATTGAACTATACTACGGTAGAAAAAGAGCTACTAGTGATGGTATTTGCCCTTGATAAATTTCGTTCATATCTGTTAGGGTCTAAGGTTCTAGTATATTCTGATTACACGGCTCTAAAACATCTGCTCTGAAAGAAAGATACTAAACCATGATTGAACAGATGGATCTTTTTACTTCAAAAATTTGATCTAGAAATTCGAGACAAGAAGGATTCTGAAAATATGGTCGCTGATCATATTTCTAAAATTTTAGTCGATCATACAATGAGTACAGATGAAGTTAATAAGAAATTCTCTGATGAACAACTTTTTGCAACTATCTCTGACCAAATCTCATGATTTGCCCACATCGTTAACTATTTGGCAACAGGGCAAGTTCCTCTCCATTGGACAAAATAGAAAAAAGATCGATTCTTTGTACAGGTTAAACATTATTATTGGGAGGAACCCAAATTGTTCAAATATTATCCTGACCAAGTGATTCGACGCTGTATCCCTGAGAGTGAGTATCAAAGTATACTTACCTTTTGTCACTCTCATGCATACGGGGGATATTTCAGTGAAAAGAGAACAGCCGCAAAAGTGTTACAAAGTGGGTTTTACTGCTGACATTGTTTAAGGATGTACATAAATTTTGCCTTGAATGCTTGCACTGTCAGCAGACGGAGAACATTTCTAGAAAAAATATGATGCCCCTATCTTTTATTTTAGTCGGAAAAGTTTTTGATTTTTGGTCAATTTTATGGGCCCCTTTCCTCCATCCTATGGATACGAATACATTTTGGTTACGGTAGATTATGTATCTAAATGGATTGAGGCTATGGCAACCAGAACAAATGATCATAAGGTGGTAATCAAATTCATCCAACAGAACATCTTAAGTCGATTCAGTTGCCCAAGGGCCATTATTAGTGACGGAGGTGCACACTTCACGAATAGGTACTTTGAAAGTTTAATGAAGAAATATAGAATCACTCACAAAATTGCCACACCATATCACCCTCAAATTAGTGGCCAAGTGAAAGTCTCCAATAGGGAGATCAAATAAATTCTTGAGAAGATGGTTGGCTTGATCGAAAAGATTAGTTTGGATGATTAAACGATGCATTATGGGCTTACCGTACTGCATACAGGACCCCGATAGGAATGTCTCCTTATCGGTTTATTTTTGAAAAAGCCTACCATCTGCCAGTAAAGCTAGAACACCGCACATTTTGGGCTATAAAGCAATTCAATTTCGATATGAAAAATGCGAGTAGTAATAGGAGACTACAATTGAACGAATTAGAAGAGCTATACAATGAAGCATACGAGAGTTCACAAATTTATAAGGCTCGAACTAAAGCTTATTATGATAAATACGTTTCATGAAAAATGTTTGAATTTAATCAAAAAGTATGGCTTTATAATTTGAGGTTACGATTATTTTTTAGAAAACTCCATTCACATTGGGATGGACCATATATCGTAACTCAGATATTTTTTCATGGAGTAATTAAAATCAAAGATCTTAAACAGAAAAATATCTTCAAAGTAAATGGTCAATGATTGAAACATGTGGATGAAATCAGAGATGGCGAGCAAGTTGACTCAATTGAATTGTAGGATCTAGTCTACAATTAAACTTTGGCTTGGTCTAGCTGAAGACCTTAAACTTAATACTTGTTGGGAGGCAACCCAATATTTTATTTTTTAGTTATCCAGTTTTTTTTTATTTTGTAGGAGTTTTTGAGAAAGATAATTAGCCAAGTTGGGGGGAGCACCATGATCAATGGAGTCAAGAACACACCACACCCAATAATGAAGGACCTCTCAATCAAGATTATACACATCAAACTTAGGTAGTGTCCTTCCTTATTACATTCTATTTTAGCTTTATTATGATTCTCTTCTTCCATTGGAGATAATAAAATTTAAGTTGGAGGAGAGAATAACAAATTTAATTAAGTCCTCGAGTATGGTCAGAAATAATTAGTTTTGTGTATCTAAATTTTATCTCGATTTGAAGTTAACTGGGCATCCTAATGAATAAGTGATTAATAGACTAGATAATTTTAGAGATATTGAGGAAGAAATTATTAAGGATATTCAATTAATGAGAGAATTTAGATCAGACTAAATTTTAGAGTGATTCTAGAACCCTCTTCCCACCATCTCAATGAAGAATCTGCTTTATGAGGGTATGAGTGGAAAGGTCGAGGTATGCAAAAATCTCTTTTTATTATAAAAAAATAAAATAAAAGATTTTTAGCATTTCTCACTAAGTAATCGGGCTCCTTCATCTAAGTAAGCATTGTTGTTCGCACTAAAAGGTGAGAATGTGAAGAAATCTCTTGTATAGCTAGTTTTTAACTCGTAGCTTTTTTGATTAGAGTCAGTAAGCCTGAAGGATATTTTACATCTAATACCCTAAAGCCAACTGGTTTGAGAGTCATTGGCCTGAAGCTCGCTGTAAGAGTCAATTAGAAAGCTTAAGGGGTTAGAACATTGTATTGACTATACATGTAAATATTTTTACAAAAAGAAAAGAAAAGAAAAGAGAATGAATAAGGAGACTAAATTGTAAGAAGACAATAAATCCTGCTTACATCAAGTTAGAGGACTTAAAGAGTAGAATGGAAAGTTGGCGAAAGAAGATCTTTAAAAATTTTTATGGCTAATACTCAACTATTAATTGGATCGAATTGATAATCCAATGAAGTACCTCATTAATGGTCTAACCAGATTTCCACTATAGCTAGAAATGTCTAGGATAACTTTTGATTCAAGGATAATTTGGTGCACAATGCTATTGTACCTATTTTACTCGAGGATCAGTAAAATTTTAAGTTAGAGGATGTGATAAATACTTAATTTAAATCACTAGAGGTACTAAATATTATAATAATTGATATTATTTTATTAAAATTTGATGCTCTCTAGTCTATTTTGTAGGTAATTGAGAGTTTGGATTCATATGACTCAAATTAGACTCAAATTGGATCAGACTTGAGTGAACCAGGCAACCAGCTCCTATTTCAATGTGAATACGACTTAAAGATCAATGGAAGAGAATCAATATGAAGATTCAAGAGTCCTTATTCATGCTCCCACTTCTCTTTTCATGAAATCCTAGCCTATAAATAGAACCCCAAGGCCTCCATCTTCTTCAATCAAACCAACCCTAAGTTCTCTTCAAGCTTCTCTCTTTCTCTCTCCCTCTTCTTCTTCTCCATAAGTCTAGAGGAGGTACTAACCCTAGCATGACACCATATTCCTCCATAGATTTCTTTTTCACATCCCATCAAATCTAGGAGAGGTCCTAATCCTAGTGCCTCTATCCTTTCTCTTCTACATACCCGCTTCCATCAACCTTTCTTCCTTGGAGTTCCTAGACCAAGCCTTCCAGCCATACTGCCACCGTCTGTACAGAGAAAGATGAAAGATTTAAGGAGACACATTCACTATCGGGCGCAACAAAAAGATCAACTTAGTTTAGTGGTCTTGTAACTTAATTTTATTTCTTTTCTTTATGTATGCTTGTTTATTTGATTAATAAAAAATAATTTTATTATAATTTTTATATTTTTTTTAGTTTTTTACATCTATTATTCTTTTTTTTGTATTTTCAAAATAATCACTAAAATTTCTGTGGATACGATCTCGATTCACCCTATCTACATAGTAGTGAGTAGGGTTAATTTTGGTGTACTATCACACGTATCAGTACCTACTTACTACTCTTAGTGAATAGGCCACATCCGACCTCATACATATCATAGCATACATGATAGATCCCACTGTCGAAGCATATGGTATTCTACTCATGCGCTCTCTCTCCTCAGTTGTCGGACAATCTTTCCTGGAAAGAGTAATTTCATGGCCTATCCAAAGATAGACTTTTTTGGAATATCCATGTTGAACCACTTCAACAAGGTATCAATGTATGTGAATTGGGATAATCCAAACAACTTTCTAGATCTATCCCTATAGATCTTCATCCCAAGGATGTAGGATACTTCTCCCAAGTCTTTCATGGAGAACTGTGATGATAACTACAGCTTCACACTCTACAAAGTTGGGATGTCATTTTTTACTAATAATTTGTCATCCACATATAGTACAAAAAATATGACTACAGAATCAACAACCCACTTATAAATGCAAGGCTCTTCTCCATTCCTAATAAAGCCATACATTTTGATCACCTTATCAAAATGCATGTTCCAACTCCTAGATGCCTGCTTAAGTCCATAAATAGACCTTTTCAGCTTGCATACTTTCGACTCATCAGTGCATGTGAACCCTTTAGGTTGTATCATGTACACCTCTTCTTCCAGTTCTCCATTAAGAAAAGTGGCTTTGACATCCATCTGTCAGATCTCATAATCTAAGTGTGTAGCGATAGCAAGCATAATCCAAATAGACTTGAGCATTGCCACAGGAGAGAATATCTCATCATAGTTAATACCATAATGCTGACAGTAACCCTTGGCAACTAGATGGGCTTTATAGGTCTCTACCTTTCCGTCTTCTCTTCTTTTCTTCTTGAAAATCTATTTACACCCTATGGGTTTTATCCTTTCGGGTGGATCAACTAGTGTCCATACACCATTGATCTCTATGGACTCCATCTCGGATTTCATGACATCAAGCTATTTCTGAGAGTCGGGCCTTTGCATGGCCTCCATATAGGTGATCAGATCTTCATCGTTCTCATCAAGTTCGATGGGGTCACCATCCTGGACTAAAAAATCATAGTATCTGTCTGGCTGACATGGTACTCTATCAGATCTCCTTAATGGTGCCTCTATTAGATCTAGATTCGATTCACCAATCAAATCCAATTCTGTGTGTGTCGATCTTTTCCCCTCATGAACTTCATCAAGTTCAATTTTACAGGCATTAGCTCCTTTATCAAGGAATTTCTTTTTCAAAAAGACTGTCCAATTGCTGACAAACACCTTTCGTTCTGCAGCGAGGTAGAAGTAGTACCTTTTAGTTTCTTTTGGATACCCTATGAATAAGTATTTGTTGGACTTCGATCCAAGCTTATTTATCTTTAAATGCTTGACATAAGCTGGATACCCCTAAATCCTAAGGTATGAGAGCACCGACTTATGCCTAGTCCATATATCATATGCAGTTTTATCAACATACTTGTTGCGTACCTTATTCAAAATGTAGCAAGTAGTTTCTAAAGCATATCCCAAAAAAAAAATTGACAGACTCGCAAAGCCCATCATGGATCAGATCATGTCTAACAAGGTTTGATTCCTCCTCTCCGATACCCTGTTATATTATGGTATTCCAAGAGAAATTCAGTATGAAAAAATCTCATTCTCTTCTAGATATATTAGAAAATCACTGGTGAGATATTCATTACCTCAATCTGATTGAAAGATCTTAATACTCTTTTCAATTTATTTCTCTACTTCAGCACAGAATCATTTGAATATTCAAATGATTCTGACTTACGTTTCATAAGATAGACATACCCATACCTCGATAGATCGTCTATAAATGTAATGAAGTAGT
>NC_025994.2:29033252-29056454 GCF_000442705.2 Elaeis guineensis
TTATTTGAAATGTTCAAACGATTTCGAAATGAAGTAAAAAAATAAACTGGGAAGAGTATTAAACTCTTCGGTCTGACCAGGAGGGGAATATCTTTCTGATGAGTTTCTCACATATCTAGGAGAGAATGGGATTCTCTCCTAATGGACTCCTCCAGGGACACCATAGCATAATGGTGTGTCTGAAAGGAGAAATCGGACTCTGTTAGACATGGTCCGATCCATGATGGATTTTTCTAGCTTGCCGATATCCTTCTAGAGATATGCACTCGAATCGACCTGTTATCTGTTAAATAGGATTCCAAGTAAGTCTATAATTAAGACCCCATATGAGATATGGACAGGGCGTAAGCTAGTACTTTCATATCTTAGGGTCTGGGGGTGCCTGGCCTATGTCAAATGGTTAGTTACAGATAAACTTGTACCTAGGTCTGACAAATGCACATTCATAGGGTATCCCAAAGAGACCAAAGGGTATTTTTTCTACTATGCTGATGAATAAAAGTTGTTCGTCAGCCTTAAGGTAATCTTTTTAGAAAAAAAGTTCCTTGGTGAAGGAACCATTGCTCTAAGGTTGAACTTGATGAAGTTCAACAAGTAGAAGGACCGACACCAATAGCCAAACCTGAGTCGGATTTGATTAGATCAAATTCGGAGCCCAATGTACCTGCACCACTAAGGCGATCCGATAGAGTACCGCATCAGCCAGATAGATACTACAGTTTCTTGATCTGGGATGGTGATCCCATCGAACTCGATGAGAACGATGAGGATCCGATCACCTATATAGATGCAATGCAGAGATCTGATTCTGAGAAATGGTTTGAAGCTATGAAATTCGAAATGGAGTCCATGAAGGTCAATGATATATGGACATTGGTTGACCCACCTGAAGGGATTAAACCCATTGGGTGTAAATGGGTTTTCAAAGGAAGAGGGGCGTAGACGGAAAGGTGGAGACCTATAAAGTCCATCTGGTTGTCAAGGGATATCATCAGTATTATGGTATTGACTATGACAAGACGTTCTTCCCTGTGGCAATGCTCAAATCTATTAATAATGCTTGCAATAGCTGCCCATCTGGATTATGAGATCTGACAGATGGATGTAA
Source organism: Elaeis guineensis (assembly GCF_000442705.2). NCBI lineage: Eukaryota > Viridiplantae > Streptophyta > Magnoliopsida > Arecales > Arecaceae > Elaeis > Elaeis guineensis. Next base: position 29,034,361 of record NC_025994.2, read on the forward strand.
AGACAGCCTTCCTAAATGGAGAGCTGACTGAAGAGGTGTATATGATACAACCTGAGGGATTACATCTACAGATGTGTCCAAGGTGTGCAAGCTTCAGAGATCCATTTATGGATGAAGCAATCTTCTCGGAGTTGGAACATACATTTTGATAAGGTGATCAAAACATATGGCTTCGTTAAGAATGGAGAAGAGCCCTGCATCTATAAATGGGCAAATATCCAATTGTGGTATTCCTTGTCTTGTACGTGGATGATATTCTCTTAATCGAAATGACATCCCCGTACTACAGGGAATAAAAGTTTGGTTGTCATCGCAGTTTTCCATGAAGAACTTGGTTGAAGCATCCTACATCCTAGAGATGAAGATCTATAGGGATAGATCTAAAAGAATTCTTGGGTTTTCCCAGTCCACGTACATAGACACTGTACTAAAGAGGTTCAGCATGAAAATTTTAAAAAGGACTATCTACCGATAGGCCATGGAATTTTTCTCTCTAAGAAGGATTGTCCGATAATTCCTAAAGAGAGAGATCGTATGAGTAAAGTCCCATATGCTTCGACCGTGGGATCTATCATGTACGCCATGATATGTACAAGGCTAGATGTGGTATACTCACTAGTAGTGAGTAGATACCAATTTGATCTGGAGAAAATCACTAGAAAGTGGTTAAAGCCATCCTTAAGTATTTGAGAAATACTAAGGATCAATGGTTGGTTTATGGCGAGTTAGATCTGAAACTTGTGGGGTTCACAGACTCCAGCTTCAATCTGACCATGATGACAGCAGAAGTGTGTCAGGTTATATCTTTACTCTGAATGATGGAGCCATCTACTGGAAGAGTTCCAAGCAGCATACTGTGACAGACTCTATTTGTGAGGCAGAGTACATCGTATCATCGGATGCCGCAAAGAAAATTATGTGGCTGAAAAAATTCATCATCAAGCTCAGAGTAGCACCCTTTCTCGATGGTCCAGTCCTGCTCTACTACGACAGCACTGGTGCCATAGCTCAGGCGAAGGAACCAAAAGCACACCAACGGACAAAGCACATTTCGCACCGCTTTCACCTGATTCGAAAGATTGTGGATCGAGGTGACATCGACCTTCAGAAGATGGATGGAAAGGAGAACCTGGCTAACCCCTTCACTAAAGCCCTGACGATAAAGGAGTTCGACAACCACAAGTTGAAGATGTGTATTAGATACTGTGCTGAGTGGCTTTAGGACAAGTGGGAGTTGTTGGAAAATATGTCCCAAAAGCAAATCGTTAACCTGTTGATGGTTGAGCAACCTTGTATTGTAATTGATTTGTTAATACATAAATATATTTTTGACATTTTCATTATAAGTTTTCATCTTCTAATGAACTCCATTATTATGATGAAGTCCTTAGGACTATTTAAGTTCGATAAAGAGAGGATTTATCGATTAGTCCTTAAAACTGTTCACGATCAAATGATAGGCTGTTAATAAGGACGACAGTCTCTATCGAGCATAGGTTGCCATAGGCCATATGGGTTGGTTGTCCTCTTAATCAAGGAGTGTGGAGACACTGGTATGGTATACAGGTGAGATGTAAGGATACATCATCATTGAACGTGACCAACTCTAGAGCATTCTGCTGTTGAGAATGTCTCTGATGGGATATAGGTATAAGTGTCCTTAAACCTGAGATCGCCTCAATGACTTGCAAGCAACTCACTGTGCTTTGGTACTAGACTAACTAAATTTTTAATTCAGTGATAGAAGGCTTCTGGGCAGTCAAATACTTGTGAAGTCAGAGTGTGATCGAGATGGGATTGACCACTCCAAGTGTTAGAGAAGAATGAGTCGCTGTATTTTAATTTAGCAAAATCTTGGTCAGGATAATCCATCAGATGGATTTGATATTTTGAAATACAATGTGGACAACCTGATCAGAGTTGACAGTTAAACTCTAAGGTGTCCTATGAGCATTTTGGTCAAGGAGATGAATTATATGAAAACTATATCCACATGGGTTCTAAAGATATTGTTCTATACATTCGACCTATCCGGCCGTCGGATACCATTGCTAGATGGTCACTTTGAGTGGTATAAAAATTTATTTCTATGCTACCGACTTAGGTTCGGACCTATGAGGTCACACACATTAAAGTTTATGATCTGATCGGATGGTTGATCAACGATTAAGAATCATTCTAGGATTAAACGATCAATACGATTGATATTTAACCTCGTGCAAGTATTACAGGAGGATTGATTAGCAATTCAATTATTAATTGACTTAATCTGATTAAGCCAAAGGGTTGAGATTAAATTTAATTAAATATGATTTAATTAGATTTGGTTTGGACTTGATTGGATCAAGTCCAATTGATTTATTGGATAAGCCAAGTGCAAAAAAAAACTAGTCCTAATTCAAATAGGACTTAGGTCAACCAAATTTTTAATTTGATTAAAAAATTAAATCAAATTTAAATCTAATTTAATCTGATTAAATTAGACCCTTAATTGGGTTAAGATCTATTTTAATTTGGTTGATTTAGTTTTGATTTAATTTGGTTTGAGAAATCAAATTTGAACAAATCATAGATTGAATCCTAGTAAGACTAAGATTCCACCTTGCGCCACCTTAGCCCCCCACGCCCACTCTCTCTTATCCCACGCCCGCTCTCTCTTATTTTGTTTGAAAAAACCCTCTCTCCCAGGTCTTCATGCACACCTAAAACTTTCCTCTCTTTCTCTCTTACATGGATTGTGGTTGTGGATCAAGTCAAAGTAGGAATTAGTTTGGATTTCAAATTCTATGAGATAGAGTTTTAGGAAACCAAAACTCTTTTCTTATGGTACTGATTTTATCCAAATTTCTTTTGAGATTTTTATGATTTTATGGCACATAATATGCACCCTTTGCTGGTGGTCCATGGCAGAAAAAGAAGGAGGGGATGCCCAAGAGTTGGGTGCCCTTTGTCTTGCCTTGTTTGGATAATCCTTGACTAGGTATTTGACCTAGATAAGGACTCTTCATATCTCTCTATTTGAAATGAATTTCTTTATAAAATTTTTGTGAAACATAGAGCACTGAGATACTTTTAGGCCACCCAAAAATTAAGGAGAAAGAGTCTTGGGGCATGGAGATCTAATAGATACAAATCTAGGTGTCTGGGTTAGAGCAAAGAGAAGAAGAAGAGGGTCTTCTTCTAGAGTTGCTGGGTTCATCTCTTTCCTTCCTCCATCTATAAGTTTTTTGAGAGTGTCTCATCTAAAACTCCTTCTCTTACTTCTCATCTTTAGAAGAGTCTAAATCAAAAAGAAGGAGGTATCTGATCGACCATCGAAGAAGGATCAGCGCAGTACTAGCATACTATGTTGATTTCCTGGACCAGGACTTCTGATCGTGATTTGTGGGCTCATGTGGATGACTCATAGAGGCCGAACGTATGTGCAGCTCACAACATCATCCTCAAGCTCGAATCAATAAAGTTAGAATATTTAACTTGCAAGATAATAGATCTGATCTATTATATTTTACATACATTAGATGTAGTATAGAAACATGTTGATATGATCAACATGTAGTTCTTGCTCTTTATATTTTAATTTCTGATTTAATGCCATGTAATAATCATGTAATAAATCTTAGATCTAGGAATTCTCTAGTTTTACAAGATAAATTTTGATTTATTTAGTCTTCTGCTACCTGATCTTGAAAAAATTTCAAGATCTAACTCTGAAACCCTAGATCTGGTTCTTACACTATGTACATAACACTAATAGGCTATCATATTATGTATATGTCATATTTTAATTTTTCATGCATAATTGTAGTATCATTCATAATAATATCATAAAAATTATTTTTTATTATAAACTTGTAACCAAGTTTGATCAAAAGGCCTACAGAGATGACATTCATCATAAAGGAGGGACAATAATGATAATCATCTAACTTGATACTACTAGACTCGAAGACGAGCTGTAAAATTTTCAAGATCAGAACTAGAACAAGACTTTCATCCTTAATGTTAAGAAATCACTCATCCTCTCAAAATTTTTTACTTATCTATAGTCTCTGCAATAAATTACATATATTAATAGGACTTTCAGTATCCAATACCTATGTAGTAGTATCACAAATAGAGAAATTACAGGGTGTTATCATATAAGTACCTTGTGAAATAACTGTTTGCTTCTTTCTCTTATTTTTAGGTCTATTTGAGTCAAGGGTGATTATATAAGCAGGATAATTTCTTTTTCAATAACCCAGCTTCTTGTAGAAGAAGCACTCTGCCTGGTCTTGTCAACTTTTGATGGTTTGCCCTGCTTAGGATCGACAGTGCAGGATTTCTGTATCTTTTTCTTCTTTTCTCTCCTAGAAGATCGACACCCTACAGATGCACCTCTCACTAAATTCACTGGCTCTTTTTGGAGTTGATGATCCTTCTCAAAAGTCTGCAGTAATCTTAACAAACCATAGTAATTCACTGCAGGCTTCGTCATTCTATAATGATTGAGAAAAGGTAGATAGGATTTTGGTAGCGATTGAGGATAGCATCCTTGTCTAACTGTTTATACAACGAAAAGTCAAATTTGCTAAGGCATTCAATCTGCTCAATCATGTACAATACATGATCGATGATTGAAGTCTCCTCTCGCATACGGGCATCGAACACTATGCAGGAGGTTTTGTGTCTCTCTGCATCCTCAGGGGTGTCAAAGGACTCATTCAACATTTGAATGATCTCCTCTGGTTGTGCATTCTTGAACTTATGATTAAGTTCGTCGGTCATAGCTGTCCTCATCACATAATGCACAGTCGTATAGTCATTGAGCCACTTCATGTAAGTATCTTTCACGGTACGAGGAGCATTGGCTGCAGGTTCTTTAGGTGCCTCATCTGTAAGGATATATAAAATCCTCTCATGCTCCAAGATGATCTTCAATTTTTGATACCAGCTATTGAAGTTGGATCTGGTGAGCTTGTCACTGTCCAATAGTATACGGAGGGATAGTGTATTGGCCATAACTGAAAGAAAAAATATTAGCCTATTAGTACATGAATTATTTTTAATCTTGAAGATATGGACTTTAGTCTAAAGGTCCTTCCATTATTTTTATGAATTGGTTGTTGGGAATAGTGTCCCAAAACTAATCATCAGCTTATTGACGGTTGTACTCATTTTTATATATGTACATGAATTATGAATTAATAAAAATTATTTTGGCATTTTTCATCACAAAATGTTTCATCTTCTAATGAACTCCTATGTTGTGGTGAAGTCCTTAGGACTATTTAGACTCGACAAAGGAGGATTTGTTGTTTAGTCCTTAAATATGTTCGCGATCAAATGATACATTGTTACCAAGGATGACAACATTTATCAAGCATAGGTCGTTGTGTGCCATATAAGTTGGTTATCCTCTTAACCAATGAGTGTGGAGACACTGGTATGGCATACAGGTGAGATGTAAGGGGTACATTTACACTGAACGTGACCGACTTCGGAGCTATTTCTGCTGTCAAGATTTGCTCCGATGGAATATGGGTATAAATATCCCTCCAACCTGAGACCGCCACGGTGACTTGCAAGCAACTCACTGCACTTAGGCACTGGACTACCTGAATTTTTAATTCAGTGATGGAAGGCTGCTGGGTGTAGTCAAGTACTTGACTTGTCGGTGCATGTGTCAAGATGGGATTGACCACTCCAGTTTAGGAGCTGTGTACAGTCATATTTCAATTTAGCAAAATCTTGGCCAGGGTAGTCCTTATGAGGAGTCACAGGACTGTTTGAGTTGAGCATGATTCGGATGATCTGATCAGGGTTAACAGTTTAATCCTGAGTCGTCCTAAACACAGAGGTCAAAAGGATGAATTATACAGTAACCATATTCACGTAGGTTCTGAGTGTTGCGATTGCGACCATTCGAGCTATCCGATCGTCGGGTATCATTACTAGATGGTCACTTCGATTAGTACAGAAATTGGTTCTTGTGCTACCGATTTAGGTTCGAACCTGTAGGGTCACACACATTAGAGGTTCTTATCTGATCTGATGGCTGATGTAGAATCCTACATGTTTGAGACTCAGTGATCGAGAATCAGGATTCTCTGATCACGAGTTCCACACATTATGGGTACTGGGGTCAAGAGTCCCACTGGTTTGGGACTCTTCGATCAGGGTTACATATCGATGAATTCTGATGCCCGATTATCTATCGAATTTGGACTCAATATTTATGAGAAGTTTAATTAGTGATTTAATCGCTAATTAACTCAATTTGATTGAGTAATTATTTTTGGATCAAGTTCAATTGAATTGGATTCAATTGGGTTTGACCCGATTAGGTTAAGAGTTGACCTAATCGTCGAGATGGTTTGGTCCCTGATTTGATCAGGGGTTGGGCTTAGTCAATTCCTGATTTGATTAGGATTTTATTGAGCCTAATTAGGCCTAATTAAGTTAGATTTAAATTAGTCTAATTGGACCTGTTGGGTATAAAATACCCTCAGCCGAAGTTCTTAACAGGATTGACCCTCGCAGGACTCCTCCGACTTTCGGCTGTAGATGGCGAACTCCCATTGCACCGCTCGGACTCCTATGGGAGCCGGATCTCGTCTCCAACTCCAACTACGGGAAGACTTTGTCTGGACCCCTACGGGAGCCGGACTTCGCCCCTGACTTTAATTGCAGGAAGACTCCGCCCGGACTCCTACAGGAGCCGGGCCTCGTCCCCGACTTCGACTGCAGGCAGACTTCGTCCGGACTCCTATGGGAGCTGGACCTCGTCCCCCAATCGACTGCAGGCAGACTTCGCCCGGACTCCTACGAGAGCCGGGCTCCGCCCACGACTCCAACTGCAGGTAGACTCCGCCCGGACTCCTACGGGAGCCGGGCTCCGTCCCCAACTTCAACCGCTGGTAAGTTTCGTCCGGACTCCTACGGGAGCCGGACTTCGCCCCTAACTTTAATTGCAGGAAGACTCCGCCCGGACTCCTACGGGAGCTGGGCCTCGTCCCCAACTCCGGCTGCAGGCAAACTTCGTCCGGACTCCTACGGGAGCCAGACTCCGCCCACGACTTCACTTACAGGTAAACTTCATCTGGACTCCTACGGGAGCCGGACTTCACCCATAACTCCAATTGCAGGTAGACTTCGTCCGGACTCCTATGGGAGCCGGACTCCACCCACAACTCCGACTGCAGGCAGACTCCGCCCGAACTCCTACGGGAGCCGGGCCTCGTCCCCGACTCTGTCCGCAGGCAGACTTTGTCCGGACTCCTACGGGAGCCAGACTTCATCCCCAACTCCGATTGCAGGTGAACTTCGCTTGAACTCCTACGGGAGTCGGACTCCGCCCGCGACTCCGGCTGCAGGCAAACTTCATCCAGACTCCTACGGGAGCTAGACTCCGCCCACGACTTCACTTACAGGTAAACTTCGTCCGGACTCCTATAGGAGTCGGACTCCGCCCACGACCCCAATTGCAGGCAGACTTCGTCCGGACTCCTACGGGAGCCGGACTCCGCCCATAACTCCGGCTGCAGGCAGGCTTCGTCCGGACTCCTACGGGAGCCGGACTCCACCCATGACTCCAATTGTAGGTAAACTTCGTCCGGACTCCTACGGGAGCCGGACTTCACCCACAACTCCAATCGCAGGTAGACTTCGTCCGGACTCCTACGGGAGCCGGACTTCACCCCTGGCCTTGATTGCAGGTAGACTTTGCCCGGGCTCCTACAGGAGCCAGATCTCGTCTCTGACTCCGACTGCGGGAAGACTCCGTCCGGACTCCCACGGGAGCCGGACCTCATCCCCAACTTCGACTGAAGGAAGACTGCGTCCGGACTCTTACGGGAGCCAGATTTCGAGCTCCTCTCAGATGGGTAGCTAACCACCTCTCTCTGCTAGACACCCTAGCCGAACTTCGACCGACAGGCCTGCACTCCCTGGCGGGCCGTAGCAACGACCATGACTCTGCTCCACTTCCTGTGATGGATTTCGCACGGCCCCATCACTCCCTGGCGGGCTGCAATAATGGCCACGACTCTGCTCCACTTCCTGCGGCAGATTCGGCATGGCTCCATTACTCCCTGACAGACCGCAGTAACGGCCATGACTCTGCTCCACTTTCTGTGATGGATACCGTACGAATCTTCCATCCTCTAGCAAGTCACGACAACGGACGTCGCTCCACTCCCCACGACAGACTCCACGTGGCATATCCTGGTGATAGCCACGATTTCACTCTACTACTCTTCGCAACAAACTCCTCCTGACTCTGGACAGCCCACTGCCAGACGGTTACAAACATCGCTATCAGTCTGTTGTTCCCTCCACCTATAAAAGGGGGACCCAAGATACATTATTCTCTAAGCTCAAAATTCTATCCCAAAACTCTACTAAAATTTCTGTTCAAGCACTCCATTCTTGTTGAGGCAGAGAACTGACTTGAGCATCGGAGGGTCTTGCCGGAGCAACCCCACCTCCGGTTTAGACTTCTTTTACAGGTCCCGACGGCGACCGCGACTCCCTCGACTCCAGCTTCTCCGACGCAGATAGATTTTTGCACCAATAGGATTGGCACTAGAGGAAGTGGTGTGTCTTCGCAGTACCCTTGTTCTTAAAGAAGCGCTCAACAAAACTGCCTCTGGTCATCTTCTCCGACATCCACCCCTCCTTCCCCTACTTGATCTTCACCTGATGCCTCCCCGTAAAGCATCCACACGGCGATCCACGGCCTCTGCGGCCAGGTCTCAGGCTCCGGCCTCACCTCCGATCTCCCAGCCTCTACCTCCTCCTCCGGCAACGACGGTTGGCACGGAGCAATTCGACCTACTGGTGCAGCAGGTCAGAGGCCTCACTGAAGCTGTGTAGGCCATGCAACAGCAGCAGCAGCCACAGGCATCAGTGCGACCGGAAAGAGCATCGCCAGAACTCCAAAATCTGACGGTGGGATTGGTCACTTGGGCCAGCCGCCCAATCTTTCCCGGAACGATGAATCCAAGGGTGGAAAGCCCCCAATCGGACCACGACTCCACCCCCGAAAGATCTCTGCCTCCACCCTGCCAGAGGACCCTCGAGACCCGTAGTCGAGAGGATTTCCTAGATCAGAGGCTTTAGGAGATGAACCGATGGATCGAAGAACTCTGCCACGCTCTCCCCGCTTATGGTGAGGATATTTGTACTGACCCTCCCTTTTCTTAAATGATCATGCAGGAGCCAATCCTGTCAAACTTCAAGCTCCCTCAATTCGAAAGCACGACGGGACTTCAGACCCGGTTGACCACCTAGAGGCCTTCCGGATAATGATGCTGCTTCATGGCGTGCCCGATGCCATCTTATGCCGAGCCTTCCCATCCACCTTGAAGGGAGCGGCGAGAAACTGGTACTCGACACTGAAGTTGGGTACCATCTTTTCCTTTGATCAGATGAGCCACCAGTTTGTGGCTCATTTCGTTAGCAGCCGGCATCCCCGGAAGGGCTCGGAGTCCCTCATCAACATCAAGCAGAGGGAGGGAGAGTCCATTCGGGCCTACATCAATCACTTCAATGTCGTCGTGCTGGAGGTCCGAAACTTGGACCAGTCGGTAGCAATGGCCGCTTTGAAAGGCGGCCTTCAAAAGAATGACCTTTTGTTCTCCGTGGAGAAGAAGTACCTCAGAGATTTTGCTGACCTGTTGGCTCGAGCCGAAGGGTATGCCCGAGCGGAAGAAGCCTTCAAGATGAAGGATGAGGAGACCACGAGAGAGCGGCAGGCGGGAGACTCGAGTAAGCCCATAGTCGAAAAAGGGGCGAGAGAAGCTCGGCCCCATTCTCGAACTCCTCCCGGGCACAAGCGCGCCCAGACTTTTCCACGAGCGCGCAGGCAGGGAAGCCCAGAGCACCGAGCTCGACGGGGCTCTCCCCCAGGAAGGTTCCGCAATTATGCCCCCCTCAACGCATCGAAAGCCCAGGTACTGATGGAGGTCAGAGAGCAGCTCCCTAGGCCAGAGAGGATGCGCACACACCCCAGGAAGTACAATCCTAACAAGTTCTGCCTCTACCATCGCGACCACGGCCATGACATGGAGGAATGCATCCAGCTCTGAGATGAGATCGAGGAGCTCATTCGGCGAGGTCGACTCGATAGGTTCATTCGGCACCGGCCTGAGGGTAGAGAAGATCGGCCAAGGGCCCTGCCGCCACCTGAACCACCGAGGAGGAAAGAGCAGCCTCCAATTGAAACCATCAACTCCGTCACCGGGGGACCTCAAGGAGGAGCAGACCTTCCACGACCATGGGACTCAAAAAACCTGTAAATATATTACTAACGACTTTGCTTTGAATCAAAATTTCTTTCGACTTTGCATGTCTTTCCCTTTTTGGCATGGACTTGTTACGACGGGGGATAACCCCTTCAAACAATCAAAACAAGATCATGTTAGGAACAGGAGGAGAACCTCGTCCTAACATAAGCAAAATGAAAGTCCGATTATTTTAAGATCGGATCGGAGGAGAGGCCCATATAACGGCCCTTAGGTGCCCCCATGGCCATGTTAGGAACAGGAGGAGAACCTCATCCTAACATGAGCAAAGTCAAAGGTCCGATTCTTTTAGATCGGATTGGGGAAGAGGCCCATATAACGGCCCTTAGGTACCCCCATGGCCATGTTAGAAACAGGAGGAGAACCTCGTCCTAACATGAGCAAAGTCAAAGGCCTGGTTCTTTTAGATCAGATGGGGGGAGAGGCCCTATAATGCCCTAATGTGCCCCCACAGCCATGTTAGGAACAGGAGGAGAATCTCGTCCTAACATGAGCAAAGTCAAAGGCCTAGTTCTTTTAGACCGGATGGGGGGAGAGGCCCTACAATGCCCTAATGTGCCCCCACAGCCATGTTAGGAACAGGAGGAGAACCTCATCCTAACATGAGCAAAATCAAAGGCCCGGTTCTTTTAGATCGAATGGGAGGAGATGCCCTACAACGCCCTAATGTGCCCCCACAGCCATATTGGGAACAGGAGGAGAACCTCGTCCTGACATGAGCAAAGTCAAAGGCCCGATTCTTTTAGACCAGATGGGGGGAGAGGCCCTTGCAACGGCCCTTATGCGCCCCCACAGTCTCATTGAGAATAGGAGGAGAACCTCATCCTAACCTGAGCTGAGATCGACTACGTCAAGAACAGAAGGAGAACCTCATCCTGACGATGACAAAAACCCTGTTGCCCAACAAAATTGGATAAGGAAAAAAGTCCCCTCAATGGCACCTCTACATTTCTATACAGCCCCGCAAAGAGCAAGGGGAGGACCCTCACTCCGAAAAGAGGAAGAAAATTAAAAAGGAAAGCGACGAGCTACATCGGCAACAGACGAAAGACAAACTACACCAAGGACCTAAGGAACCTCGTCTCAACAAAGACGGAAAGTTCCTGCCAGACATCCCCGACCTCTAAGAAGGCTTCCGACACAGGTCAAGAAAATAATGACCCCTTTGAGGTAATGTGAAGTTCGGACCACCGAGCTCGAGCCTACGGCCATGGACGACAGAAAAAGCAAATCAGCATGGTGACGACTGGACACCTCCAAATGACGTCGACGTCGAACAAGTCAAAAGATGAAAGAAGTTTGGTGGGCGACAATTTAATACAATATGCGGACGAGGTAACACAAAATCTCCTTTTCATTTCATTCACGAAATATATACTACAAAGCCCAAAAGGCTAAAGGAACAAAAATAAAACAATAAAAACAACAATGACAGCAACAACGGTGATGACAAACAAACGACAAAAGAAGACACTTAGAGGAACAAAGGACAAAAAGAGCCCTAGGGGGACCCGGCTTCCTTCGACCTCGGACTTTTGGCTTCGACCCTCACCAGGGAATGTCTTAAACATTCGACTTCTGCTTCCAATTCTCTCTCTCTCATTAATATCTCCATGTATCTTCGATGAAATTGCTGGCTTTCGTTCTCCGTCTCTCAATGCCTTTTTTTCAGAACCTCGGATTCCACCTCCGCATCCTTGACGGCCTGCTGCTCGCATACCAGCTGGATCTTCAATTGCTGCAGCTCGACCTTTCCCTCCCCAAGAGCGATGGATAGTTCTTCTGCGGTCCTCCTCAGGGATTGGAGTTCATCAGAATCCTGAGCGGAAGCAGATTGAGCCCCCTCAGCTAGCTGCCTTTGAAGGCGGGCAACCTCATCGGTCGCCATCCGGAGCCTCCCCTTGTATTCATCCACCTGCTTGCGCCAGCCGGCCTGGTACGCATCATAGCTCACCTCGGCATCCTGGAGCTGTTGCTGGAGGTCGGAGACCTTCTTCGACCACTTCCAGTCACTGTCGGCCCGAGTCAAAAGCCAGGATGAACTTCCCTCCAGCTAGCCAATCCTCTCCTGGGCAGCCGACAGCTCCACCCTGAGAGAACTGATCTTGGCAGCTTGAGCCCAAATTTGATCGCTGGTGCACTTCTTGTGTTCCTCAAGCTTCTTCTCAAAGTTTGCCTTCCTCCGACTGTACTCCATGATCCCCTTCACGTGGAGATTCCAAAAATGGGTGGCCTCCATGGTAGCTTCAGAGTGACTTTCTTTCAACCTGCGAAGCTTGCCTTCCATCTTCTTTGACCTTTTTATCAAATGAAGGACTTCCTTCTTTAGCCGCTGGATTGTGGACTTCAGCAGAATCCCCTGTGGTAGGGGAAGCGCTTTGGCAGGACACTGCCATCGGGAGATAAAAGCATCAATGCGCGTCTCATTACAGAAAGAAAAATAAAAAAGGAGGAAGGAGGAGAAGAGAAGCCATCCACAATGAGAAATTCAACTTTACTGATTGAATGTTTCTTAAAAACAAAAAGGAAAGGGAAAAATTACAGTAAAAGAAAGATACAAGGTCGGAGGTCTCAGACCTCAAAAGCAGGAGTTGGGGAGCTTGGTGTCCTTGGGAGGGGGCTATGGCGGTAGTAGCAGCAGGAGAGGGGCCGGCCTCATCTTCAGATTCCTCGCCCAAGAAGCTGAGATCGAGCTTGGGAAATTTCTTGGCCATCTTCTCCTGGCAGAGCTCGAATCCCTTGATGAATGCTTCTTGGCCGAACCTGACGTTCAGGTCCCTCATCTCTGCAGAGGCCTTGAACTCCTCCACTGCAAGAGCCCTGGCCTCCAAGACCAGGACTGGAATCTGCTCTGCCAAGTTGGCAACCTCGGCCTCCGCCTTCCTCACCGTCTCCTCCGAGGTCTGCTTCTCTTCCTCCCGGGTCTGCTTTTCCTTCTCCAGGGCCTCTTGGAGGGTAACTACTTCGGCTGCCTTTTCTTTGAGGTGAGAGACCCCAGCCCGGTGACGCTCCTCCGCCTGGATGGCATCCCTTCTCGCCTAATTCATCGCCTCGATATTGGTGAGGAGCTGGTGCCCAATCTGCAAAGGTGGCTAGGAGATCAGAACAAGGGTCGAAAAGCCAATTAAATGAAGATTTGTTTACCTCGAGAAAGGACCCTAGGGAGTTCCAAACCCGCTGCTCAGGATCGGTGCGATCGATCCTCTCGATGACTTCAGGCAGAATGCAGCCGTCGATCAACCGCTTGATCAAGTCCCTGTCATTGAAGGGATTCTCCGACTCTTCTTCGAAACTGAGGGACTCGTCAATGGTGGCTCGGTGGCTACTCACCCTGCGGGCCACCGACTTCCTTCTCCTCCCCCTCTGAACTATGGGCACCTCTGTGCAACGGACCCCCGAAACGGGAGCCTCAATGGGGGACTCCTTGAAGAGGCCCGGGGAGCTGGTGGTTCGATGTCCGAAGGAATGTCGACCGTGGGGGCCACCTGATCGGGTGCGATCGAGCTCGTCTCCTCCACTCTGGCCTTCTTTGCTGATCCGGAGGCCGCGGCGCCTTTCCTTTTGTGAGCCTTGAGGCCCCGGGCGAGCATCTGTGCTGCCTCGGCGTCCATTCCTAAAAAAAAAAAATCAAATCAAAAATCGGCAATGGGGGGAAAAAGGAAGAAGTGCCACACAGAAAAAAAGAGAAAGAAAAAAAAAAAGAAGAAGGATGAAAGAAAAGAAGAGAAAAGAAAAGATGGAATACTCACGGGATCTTGGGGGCTCAGGCCGATGTTGAACAAAAATTGCTCCTTCAGAAGGTTGGGAAGGGAAGGAGCGGAATAGGCAAGGAGCTTCCGAGCGGCCTAGAGGTCATCTTCCCCCAGGCTGGGAGCCCGACGGAGAGAGTCCCTCAGAGAACCCCAAGGGGGCAGTCCAAGCCTCAAGGTCGGGCAGTGGACGAAGAGGTACTTCCCCTTCCAGTTGTGGATTGAAGAGGGAGCACCTTTCAGTAACCCCTTCTTGCCAAACTGGGGGGAGAAATACCACCAGTCCTTCGTCGAAGGGTGACGCTTGAAGGTGTAAAAATACCTAAACAAAGAAAGGGATGGCTGAACTTCAACTACATGGCAAAGGGAGAGAAACCCTATCAAAAACCTAAAGGAATTCGAAGCAACTGAAGCTAAGGAGATATCTAAGAAGCGAAAAAGGGCGACGACAAAGGGCGGAAGTGGAAGCCAGAGTTCGGCATGGAAGGCCTCCTGATACAGGCAGAAATGATCGGGTGGGGGAGTGCTAGCCCGGTCGGAGGGGCCAGGAAGCTCCAGGTCGTACTCCGGAGGAACTCTATACTGAACCCTTATCAGTAGGAGTTCATCCAGAGTTAGGGAGCAGGGAATGGCACCCGACGCAAAAATCAGGCGAAGCCCAGCCCCAGTTGTGGGTTCGTCTACAGAGTGGGGGTCCTGGGGGGCTGAGGCGGAAGAACTCCCGGAACCGCTGGAAGCGGAGGTGCCGGAAGATATTTCGAATGATTTCAAACGAAGACCCTAAAGATCCCGAAGAAATCAGGCGGGACAAGGAATGAGGGGTTGCGGGAGACCAAATCAGAAGAATGCGACAGAAGAAAATGGAGGAGAAAAGGCCCCTAAATGGCAAGAAGAAAGACAAAGATTCTGGGACTAACCTAGATCGCTCTGAAGGATGCGGAGGGGCGAGGACAGGGATGACTCGAAGGATGCCTAGGGCCAAGGAAGACGCCAAGGAGGGTCAGGGCTCTCGAAGAAAAGGCAGAACCGATAGAACTCTCGGGTGGAATAGGGCCCCTAAAGGCGGAAGGGCGGGTTTAAATAGACCCTGGGATCCGACGCCATAATGATCGTGAATCCCCCCAGACCGGCCCACGCTCGACACGTGTCCCACTCACCACGGTAGGCGGCTAAAAGCGACTGACGGCTGACAGAGCCATTACTGCACCGTACCTGGGCCAACGTACCAGCGGGAATTCCAAAAGGTCCCTTCGAATCGCCCCGATTCGAAAAGACTCCAGCACGGGCGCATTTAATGCCAAAATATCTGGGGGCGATCGTGCACAGGATTCAAGGGGACAACTTCGGCTATGCCAACCTCTCTGTACTTCCTTCATTCGAAATTCAAACTCGAAAGTAGGGGGACTGGTGTTGGGTATAAAATACCCTCAGTCGAAGTTCTTAACAGGATTGACCCTCGCAGGACTCCTCCGACTTTTGGCTGCAGATGGCAAACTCCCATTGCACCGCCCGGACTCCTACGGGAGCCGGATCTCATCTCTAACTCCAGCTGTGGGAAGACTTTGTCCGGACCCCTACGGGAGTCGGACTTCGCCCCTGACTTTAATTGCAGGAAGACTCCACCCGGACTCCTACGGGAGCCGGGCCTCATCCCCGACTCTGGCTGCAGGCAGACTTCGTCCGGACTCCTATGGGAGCCAGGCTCCGCCCACGACTCCAACTGCAGGTAGACTCCGCCCGGACTCATACGGGAGTCGGGCTCCATCCCCAACTTCAATCGCTGGTAAGTTTCGTCCGGACTCCTACGGGAGTCGGACTTCGCCCCTGACTTTAATTGCAGGAAGACTCTGCCCAGACTCCTACGGGAGCCGGGCCTCATCCCCAACTCCGGCTGCAGGCAAACTTCGTCCGAACTCCTACCGGAGCCGGACTCCGCTTACGACTTCACTTACAGGTAAACTTCGTCCGGACTCCTATGGGAGCCGGACTTCACCCACAACTCCAATTGCAGGTAGACTTCGTCAGGACTCCTACGGGAGCCGGACTCCGCCCATAACTCCGACTGCAGGCAGACTCCACCCGGACTCCTACGGGAGCTGGGCCTCATCCCCGACTCCGACCGCAGGCAGACTTCATCCGGACTCCTACGGGAGCCAGACTTCGTCTCCAACTCCGACTGCAGGTGAACTTCGCCCGAACTCCTACGGGAGCCGGACTCCGCCCGTGACTCCGACTGCAGGCAAACTTCATCCGGACTCCTACGGGAGCCAGACTCCGCCCACGACTTCACTTACAGGTAAACTTCGTCTGGACTCCTACGGGAGCTGGACTCCGCCCACGACCCCAATTACAGGCAGACTTCGTCCGGACTCCTACAGGAGCTGGACTCCGCCCACAACTCTGGCTGCAGGCAGGCTTCGTCCGGACTCCTACGGGAGCCGGACTCCGCCCACGACTCCAATTGCAGGTAAACTTCATTCGGACTCCTACGGGAGCCAGACTTCACCCACAACTCCAATCGCAGGTAGACTTCGTCCGGACTCCTATGGGAGCCGGACTTCGCCCCTGGCCTTGATTGCCGGTAGACTTTGCCCGGGCTCCTACGGGAGCCAGATCTCATCTCCGACTCCGACTGCGGGAAGACTCCGTCCGAACTCCCATGGGAGCCAGACCTCATCCCCGACTTCGACTGAAGGAAGACTGCATCCAGACTCCTACGGGAGCCAGATTCCGATCTCCTCTCAGATGGGTAGCTAACCACCTCTCTCCGCCAGACACCCCAGCCGAACTTCGACTGACAGGCCTGCACTCCCTGGCAAGCCGCAGTAACGGCCACGACTCTGCTCCACTTCCTGCGATGGATTCCGCACGGCCCCATCACTCCCTGGCGGGCCGCAGTAACGGCCACGACTCTGCTTCACTTCCTGCGACGGATACCGTGTGATTCTTCCATCCTCTGGTAAGTTGCAATAACGGACGCTGCTCCACTCCCCGCGACAGACTCCACATGGCATGTCTCGGTGATAGCCACGATTCCACTCCACTACTCTTCGCAACAAACTCCTCCTGACTCTGGGCAGCCCACTGCCAGATGGTTACAGACATCGCTATCAGTCTGTTGCTCCCTCCGCTTATAAAAGGGGGACCCCAGATACGTTATTTTTTAAGCTTAAAATTCTATCCCAAAACTTTGCTAAAATTTTCGTTCGAGCACTCCATTCTTGTTGAGGCAGAGAACTGACTTGAGCGTCGTAGGATCTTGCCGGAGCAACCCCACCTCCGGTTTAGACTTCTTTTGCAGGTCCCGGCGGCTACCGCGACTCCCTCGACTCCAGCTTTTTCGGTGCAGGTGAATTTTTGCACCAACAGGACCTAACTTATTTGGTTCAATTAGGTTGGTTTAAAGAATTAAACCACCTTGACCCAATCTCCATGCGCCACCTCATTTCCATTGCACCCATTTGGATTCATGAGAAGGAACTTCTCATGAATTTTTTTCTCACACCAAGCCCTCTCCACGCCCCACTTTATTGTGCCAAATGGATGGATAAGGATGATTGGTTGGCCATTCAAATTCAAAATAAAGTTTGAATTTGAATGGGTAATCAATCTTTGCACCTTATCCCTTTTTTTACGCCCTATTTATTACATGAGAAAAGGTTTCTCATAAAATTACTCCATGCACAATTTAAGCTATGCCTCATGCCTTTAGTGAATAAGGGATTAGTTGGTGTCCATTTGAATTTAAAATTTGATTTGAATTCAAATATGCAATTACTCATCTTTATCCTTTCTTTTGGATAAGATGTTTGATGTTGTTATAAAAGGAGGAGAAGAGTGGGGTGTGCAAGAAGAAGAAGTTTTTTGGAGAAAAATTTTGGGGTGTGAGAAGTCTTGTGTGTGAGAAGGAAGTCCATATCCTTCCAAGAGAAAAAGAAAGAAAAAAAAAAGTGGGTGCAAGATTTCTGGTGAGTTCCCTAGAGTTTTAGCCTGGGGTTCGAGAAGTGAGAAAGTGAGCTACGAGTGTCGTGAGCTCACAAAATCTCAGGAAGATCTTCAACATCCTCTCAAGCACATCTGTTGATGATCTAGAGCATTTAAAAAATCGACAGACATCGATCGAAGAAGTTCGATCAGCATCCATCGTCAAAAGGGCTCTACAACGAGCTAGTACTCGTGAGGAGTCGATCAGACTGGGAGCTTCATGTGGATGATCTGCAGAGGTCAAATATGCTGTGTGGCTATGTTGTGATGATCAAACTCTTTCGATGGTGATCAGATTACGGTGATCTACTACCCGCACAAAGGTATTATGTTCTGAACACATTACAGTAAAGTGTTTACTGTTCGAATTTGAATTTTAAATTTAAATACATGCATGGTATATATCATATTTAGATCCTAGTGTAGGATAAATTTATGTTAATTAATTAGATTAATTAATATTTTTTCACTGTAAAATCATAATTTTAAAAAAGTTTTAAAATTACCATTTTACCCCTGCACTGAATTTTTCCCACAAATGGTATCAGAGCGGGTTCTTAGATATGATATAAATATTTACATGCATAGATTAAGTTATAATCTAAAAGTTTAAATTTGAAATTTGAAATTTAAAAGTTGTTCGAAATTCAAAATTCAAAAAAATTTGAAATTCAAAATTTGAAATTTGAATTTTGAAATTTGAAATTTGAAATTCAAAATTCAAAAATTTGAAATTTAAAATTTGAAATTTAAAATTTGAAATTTGGGTGAAATTTCAAATTTCAAATTCAAAATTTAAAATTCAAAATTTGAAATTCAAAAATTTGAAATTTAAAATTTGAAATTTGTTTGAAATTTGAAATTCAAAATTTAAAATTTAAAATTTAAAATTTAAATTTTGAAATTGATATATTTAGATATACTTGATTCAAGTAGCAAGTAATCGAATTGGGTTGGTTGCCATGGCCGTTTGGTCATAAGAGAAAAGTAGGTTTTAAAGGCCCTCTCCTCCCATTCGATGGGGTCTCCTATGGTGGTAGGGGTGCCGCTGTAATTATATCTCATACAGATGAAGCAGCGAAAGAAATTAATTGTAAAGGTTTCATTGTGAAATTTATCATGAATGTGTTAGATTAGATCTAAAGGAATATTCATGATTTATTTTGATTGAATTATTTTCTGTTATGTAATTAGCAATAGGATTGCTATTTATGAAATGTGCTGATCTATTTATGAAATGAGTCAACATATTTGGTGAATAAAAAATAAAACCTTTCAAATTTGAAAATTATTTTCGAAATGCCAAACCCTGACCCATCAGCCCAAATACTTAATTAAAAGAATTAAGTGTTATCTAGTAGGTCTAGAATTGTGAATTAAGACCTAAGATAATTGCATAAACTTGTGGGTCAATGGGTTAGATGGATTAGGTCAATAATTGGGTTAGACCTAAGGTTAGCTTAAAAAAATAGACTAAATTAGAGTAATTGGTCAGATCTAATCAAAAGTTGAATTAGATTAGGTCAAGGATACTCTAGACTCAACTCCAATAGTTATAGTTGAATGGGTCCATGTCTTTAACTAGACCAAGATGGACTTAATTCATGGCTACGTGGTGGAACCCTATTTACTAAGTTGATCAAATTAAAACTAATGAACCGGTTGGTGTCTAAAGTAAGTTTGGTAGTTTGACTAGTGGTTTTTAAGCGGGAGCTACTCGCAGTGATTCGATCTCTGACGAGTTAATGGCTTATCCCCACTACTGATCTCACTTACCTGGCCAACCTAGTGAATTAGGTTTTGATTAGATCACTTGGTGATTAGGGCTCATCCATGTCATTAGGTAAAGTCAGTGGTGTTGGGAAATGTGTCCCAAAAAGCCAATCGTCAAGTTGTTGACGGTTGAGCAACCAAGTATTGTAATTGATTTGTTAATAAATAAAATATATTTGGCATTTTCATCATAAGCTTTCATCTTCTAATGAACTCCGTTGTTATGATGAAGTCCTTAGGACTATTTAGATTCGATAAAGAGAGGATTTATCAATTAGTCCTTAAAACTGTTCACGACCAAATGATAGGCTGTTAATAAGGATGACAGCTTCTATCGAGCATAGGTCGCTGTAGGCCATATGGGTTGGTTGTCCTCTTAACCAAAGAGTGTGGAGATACTGGTATGGCATACAGATGAGATGTAAGGGTACATCATCATTGAACGTGACCAACTCCAGAGTATTCTGCTGTCGAGAATGTCTCTGATGGGATATAGGTATAAGTGTCCCTTAGACTTGAGATCGCCTCAGTGACTTGCAAGTAACTCACTGTGCTTTGGTACTGGACTAACTGAATTTTTAATTCAGGGATGGAAGGCTTCTAGGCACAGTCAAGTACTTGCGAAGTCAGAGTGTGATCGAGATGGGATTGACCACTCCAAGAGTTGGAGAAGAATGAGTCGCTGTATTTTAATTTAGCAAAACCTTGGCCAGGGTAATCCATCAGATGGATTTGATATTTTAAAATACAATGTGGACAACCTGATCAGAGTTGACAGTTAAACTCTGGGGTATCCTATGATCATTTTGGTCAAGGAGATGAATTATTTGAAAACTATATCCGCATGGGTTCTAAGGATGTTGTTCTACACATTCGACCTATCCGGTCGTCGGGTATCATTACTAGATGGTCACTTCGATTGGTATGAAAATTTATTCCTATGCTACCGGCTTAGGTTCGGACCTATGAGGTCACACACATTAGAGTTCATGATCCGATCAGATGGTTGATCAACGATTAAGAATCGTTCTAGGGTTAAATGATCAATACGATTGACATTTAACCCAGTGCAAGTGTTGCAGGAGGATCAATTAGCAATTCGATTGCTAATTGACTTAATTTGATTAAGCCAATGGGCTGAGATTAATTTTAATTAAATATGATTTAATTAGATTTATTTTGGGCTTGATTGGATCAAGTCCAATTGGTTTATTGGATAAGCCAAGTGCAAGGAAAAATTAGTCCTAGTTCAACTAGGACTTGGGTCAATCTAATTTCTAATTTGATTAGAAAATTAAATCAGATTTAAATCTAATTTAATCTGATTAAATTAGGTTCTTAATTAGGTTAAAACCTATTTTAATTGGGTTGATCTAATTTTGATTTGATTTGGTTTGGAAACCAAATTAAAACAAGTTATGAGACAGAATCCTAGTAGGACTAGGATTCCACCTTGTGCCACATAAACCTTCTCCACGCCCTCTCTCTTATTCAACGCCAATCTCCACTTATTTTATGCGACAAAAGCCCTCTCCCAGATCTCTCCCACATTCACAAAAGGTCTCCTTTCTTCTTTCTTACATGGAAGGTGGTTTGGATCAAATCTAAAAGGAATAAGTTTGGATTTTGAATTCTATGAGATAGAGTTTTAGAAATCCAAAACTCTTTCAATTTTGCAACGAATTTATCCAAATTTTTTTTAGAATTTTTGTGGCTTTTAGGGTTTACATTGTACACCCTTTGCTGGTGATCCATGCATGAAAATATGGAGGAGGTGCTCAAGAGTTGGGCGTCCCTTAACTTGCCATGTTTGGATAAGCCTTGACTAGGTGTTTGACCTAGACAAGGACTCTATCATATCTCTCTATATAAGACGAGTTTCTTCATGAAATTTTAGGAGGGGATAGATATTTGAGAGACCTTTCTGCCATCTAAAAATCAGAGAGAAATACCTTTGGGTCGTGGAGATATAAAAGATGCAAGTTAGGGCGTGGAGATATAAAAGACGCAAGTTAGGGCATTTAGAGAGAAAAACGTGAAGAAGAAGAGGGTCTTCTTCTAGGGTTTTTGTTTTCATATCTTTCCTCCCTCCATCTTGAGTTTCCTGAGAGTGTCTCAGATCTGAAACTCCTCCTTCTACTTTTCATCTTTGGAAGAGTCCAAATCAAGAAGAAGGAGGCACCTGATCAACCATCAAAGAAGGATCAGCGCAGTACTAGCATACTGTGCTGATTTCCTGAAGCAGGACTTCTAATCGAGATTCGTGGGCTCGTGTGGATGACTCCTAGAGGTCGGATGC
>NC_025994.2:29137153-29162788 GCF_000442705.2 Elaeis guineensis
GATTCAATTAGATTTAGTTTGGGCTTGATTGGATCAAGTCCAATTGGTTTATTGGATAAGCCAAGTGCAAGGAAAAACTAGTCCTAGTTCAACTAGGACTTGGGTCAATCTAATTTCTAATTTGATTAGAAAATTAAATCAGATTTAAATCTAATTTAATCTGATTAAATTAAATTTTTAGTTAGGTTAAGATCTATTTTAATTGGGTTGATCTAATTTTAGTTTTATTTTGGTTTGAGAAACTAAATTAAAACAAGTCATAAGATAGAATCCTAGTAAGACTAGGATTCCACCTTGCGCCACATAAGCCTTCCCCATGCCCTCTCTCTCATTCAATACCAATCTCCTCTTATTTTGTGCGACAAAAGCCCTCTCCCAGGTATCTCTCATGTTCACAAAAGGTTTTCTCTCTTCTTTCTTATATGGAAGGTGGTTTGGATCAAATCCAAGAAGAATAAGTTTGGATTTCGAATTCTATGAGATAGAGTT
This sequence comes from Elaeis guineensis, assembly GCF_000442705.2. Classification (NCBI taxonomy): domain Eukaryota; kingdom Viridiplantae; phylum Streptophyta; class Magnoliopsida; order Arecales; family Arecaceae; genus Elaeis; species Elaeis guineensis. The sequence goes on from NC_025994.2 coordinate 29,137,643, forward strand.
TTAGAAATCCAAAACTCTTTCAATTTTGCACCAAATTTATTCAAATTTTTTTTGAAATTTTTATGACTTTTAGGGTACACATTGTTCACCCTTTGCTGGTGATCCATGTATGAAAATAAGGAGGATGTGCTCAAGAGTTGGGTGCCCCTTATCTTGTCATGTTTGGATAAGCCTTGACTAGGTATTTGACCTAGACAAGGACTCTATCATATCTCTCTCTATAAAATGAGTTTCTTAATAAAATTTTTGAAGAAGATAGAGATTTGAGAGACCTTTGGGCTTTCCAAGAATCAAAAGAAAGACCTTTGGGTCGTGGAGATATAATAGACACAAGATAGGGTGTCTAGAGAGAGAAACGAGAAGAAGAAGAGGGTCTTCTTCTAGGGTTGTTTATTTTCATATCTTTCCTCCCTCCATCTTGAGTTTCCTGAGAGTGTCTCAGATCTGAAACTCCTCCTCCTACTTTTCATCTTTGGAAGAGTCCAAATCAAGAAGAAGGAGGCACCTGATCAACCATCAAAGAAGGATCAGCGCAGTACTAGCATACTGTGCTGATTTCCTGAAGTAGGACTTCTGATCGAGATTCGTGGGCTCGTGTGGATGACTCCTAGAGGCCGGACACATGTGTGGCTTACAACATCATCCTCAAGCCCAGATCAGCGAGGTTAGAATGTCTAACTTGCAAGGTAATAGATCTGATCTATTGTTTAATACATACATTAGATGTAGTATAGAAACATGTTGATATGATCAACATGTAGTTCATGCTGTATATATATATTTTAATTTTTGATTTAATGCTATGTAATAATCATATAATAAGATTTTAGATCTAGGGATTCTTTAATTTTAAAAAATAAATTTTGATTTATTTTAGTCTTCCACTGTATGATCTTGAAAAAGTTTCAAGATCTAACCCTGAAACCCTAGATCTGGTTCCTTCAAGGTTGGGCTTAGTCAATTCCTGATTTGATTAAGATTTTATTGAGCCTAATTAAGCCTAATTAAGTTGGATTTAACTTAGTTCAATTGTGCCTAACTATTTTGATTAGGTTGGCTCAATTAGGTTCAAACCACCTTAACTAATCTCCCTGCGCCACCTCACTTCTCATGCGCCCATTTGAATTCACGAGAAAAACTTCTCATGAATTTTCTCCCACACAGAAGCATCCCATTCCCCTCCATTTGTGCCCATTTATCTGGATAAAAATGGTTGGTTGGCCATTCAAATTCAAATGAAGTTTGAATTTGAATGGGGCAACCAACTCCATGCGCCAACTTGCCTTATCCTCTTTTGTGCGCCATTTGCTTTACACGAGAAAGAGTTTCTCGTGTAAACTCTCCACGCACAAGAGAGCCCATGCTCCTCTCTTCTCATGCATAGAGTGGATAGGAATGAGTTGGTTGGCATTTGATTCAAATTCGATTTGAATTCAAATGAGCAACCACTTATCTTTATCCTCTCATGCGGTAAAAACGCTACAAAGACACGGTCTTGCATCGTTTTAAAAAGGAGATAAGATAGGGCATGCGTACAAAACATCTGAGAGAGAAGGGTGGCGTGAGAGAGCTTTCCTGCATGAGAAAAGAAAAGAAAAAGAGAGAAAATAAAGAAACAAAGTGGGCGCAAGTTTTTTCAGAGAGTACCCTAGGGTTTCAGCCTAGGGTTCAAGAAGTGAGTAAGTGAGCTACGAGTGTCGTGAGCCCACCAAACTTAGGGAGAGCTTCATCAACCTCTCAAGCACCTCTGCTGATGATCCAAAGCATCCAAAGAGTCGACAGATCAAGATCGAAGGAGTTCGATCAACATCGGCCATCAAAAGGGTTCAGCCAAGAACTAGCATTCGTGAGGAGCCGATCAGACCGGGAGCTTCGTGTAGATAATCCACAGAGGCTAGACATACTGTATGGCTATATTGCAATGATCAGACCCTTCTGATGGTGATCAGATTATGGCGATCGACTATCCGCACAAAGTTAATGTGTTCTGAACACATAATAGTAAAATATTTACTGTAGAGAATTCAAAATTCAAATTTAAATGCATGTATTATATCATATTTAGATCCTTGTGTAGGGTTAATTTATGTTAATTAATCAGATTAATTAATTATTTTCACTGTAAAATTATAATTTTGAAAAAGTTTTAAAATTATCATTTTACCCCTGCACTAAAATTCACTACACACCCGACAACAGTGGACTCGTCAGCAACCTTGAAAATATCCGAGCCACTCTTAGATTGCTGAGACAGAGAGCCAGTCTGCTCCATCCAAACATCCCAACCGAGCTTCAGCCGTCCGACTCGAACTCTCCAGCAAGTTGCGACAACGAACATCATTCCACTCTCTGTAACAGATTCCATGTGGCCCCATCATTTCTGGCTAGTCACGACAACGGACACCACTCCACTCTCCATAACAAACTCCACGTGGTCCTGAATGCCCACTGACGCCACTACTCTCCATAACAAACTCCGCGTGACTCTGAACGGCCCACTACAAGGCAGTTACAGACTTCGGTGTCAATCAGTTACGCTCTCCATCTATAAAAGGGACCCCAGATATGTTCTTCTCTAAGCTCTAAACTTATCTCAAAACTCTGCTAAAATTTCATTCGAGTGCTCCATTTCTGTTGAGGCAGAGTACTGACTTGAGCATCGGAGAGTCTTGTCGGAGCAACCCCAACTCTGGTTTAGACTTTCTTGTAGGTCCACAGCGGATGCGATCCCTCGACTCCAGCTTCTCCGACGTCGACGGAATTCTGCACCAACAGAATTGGTGCTAGAAGGAGGGGCCTGTGTCTTCGCAAGACCCTTGTTCTTAAAAGAGTACTCAACGGGACTATCTTCGGTCATCTTCTTCAACGTCTTCTTCTTCTTCTTCTGCCAGATCTCCACTGATGCCTCTCCAAAGGCATCCAGCAGGCGATCCACAACCTCTGCGGTTAGATCTCAGTGAGATCCGCAAGCTCCGACCTTGTCTCCATTTTTCAGGCTCCTCCTCCTCCGACAACGGCAGTTGGCATGGAGCAGTTCAACTTGCTGGTTCAGCAGGTCAGGGCCTCACCGAAGCCGTACAGGCCATGCAGCAGCAGCCATAGGCATCTGTGCGGCTGGAAAGAGCATCGTCGGAGTTTCAGAATCCGACGACCGGGTAGGCCACTTAGGCCAGTCGCCCTGTCTTTCTCAAAAAAGAGAAGCATAGGGAAGAGAGCCCTCTGTCTGATCATGATTCCACCCCCAGAGGGTCTCTACCTCCATTCTGCCAGAAGACCCTCGAGACTCACAGTCGAGAGGATCTCCTGGATCAAAGGTTCTAGGAGATGAACCGGTGGATCGAAGAGCTCCGCCATGCTCCCCCTGCTTACGGTGGGGGGAGAGGCCCTTGCAACAGCCCTTATGCGCCCCCACAGTTATGTTAGGAACAGGAGGAGAATCTCGTCCTAACATGAGCAAAGTCGAAGGCTTGGTTATTTAGAGACTGGATGGAGGAAGAGGCCTTTGCAACGGCCCTTATGCGCCCCCACAGTCATGTTAGGAACAGGAGGAGACTCTCGTCCTAACATGAGCAAAGTCGAAGGCCCGATTATTTAGAGACCGGATGGGGGAGAGGCCCTTGCAACGGCCCTTATGCACCCCCACAGCCTGTTAGGAACAGGAGGAAACCTCATCCTAGCATGAGCTGAAATTGATCGTGTCGGGAATAGGAGGAGGACCTCGTCCTGACACAAATGAAGATATAGTCGTTTAAGACCGGATGAGGGGAAGAGCCCCCTCAATGACTCTTCTACACCCCTATAATCCTGTTAGGAGCAGAGGAAAAACCCTCGCTCAAACATAAAAAAAAAAGGAGAGAAAAAGAGAAAGCGACGAGCCACGACAGAGATAAAGAAAAAATGAACTACACCAATGATGCAAGGGACCTTGTCTTAACGAGGAAGGAGACTCTTGTCAAAAACCCTCAATCTCTAAGGGGGAACCCAACACTGGTTGGAGAAAATAGACTTCCTTAAGGTAACGAGAAGTTCGGGCCCCCAAGCTCGAGCACCGAGAGGAAGCGTCAAACTCGAATGGCCCCGAAATGACCTTCGATCATGAACAAAAAGGGCTACGGTGATGATCAGAAACCTTCAAGCAATATCGACATCGAATAAGGCGAAAGACAAAAGAAGCTCGGTAAACAACAACTCGAAGTAAGAATAGACAAAGTAATGAAAAAATTCTTTTCATTTCATTAGTAAAGTGCGCATTACAAAGCCTTTGAAGGCAACAAAAAAAAAATGACAAGAAAAGAAAAGAATACATGAAGAATGAAAGGTAAAAGAGGCTCTAGGAAGCTCGGCTTCTTCCGATTTCAAACTCTCAGTTCTAGCCATTATCAGGGATTGCTTTAAGTTCTCAACTTCTTCTTCTAGTTCTTTCTTTCTTAACAGCATCTCCCGATACATTTGGTGGAACTACCGACTCTCGCCCTCCGACTCCCGAAGCTTCTTCCTTAAAACTTCGAACTTCGCCTCGGCATCCTTGACCGCCTGCTGCTCATAGGCCAACTGAATCTTCAGCCGCTGCAATTCGGCCTCCTCCTGCCCAAGGGCCATGGACAGTTCTTCCATGGTCCCCCTCAAGAGAGCTGATCTTGGAAGCCTAAGTCCAAGATCGATCGCTGGTGCATTTTCGGAGTTCCTCAAGCTCCTTCACGAAGTCAGCCTTCCTCCGAGTGTAATCCATGAAGCCCTTTTTGTGGAGGTCCCAAAAGTGAGTAGTCTCTACAGTGGCTTCCGAATGGCTCTTCCTCAGTCGGTGAAGTTCGTCATCCAACTTCTTTGATTTCTTCGTTAAATAATGAACTTTCTTTCTCAGATTTTGGATCATCGACTTCAAAGGGATCCTTTGTGGCCGGGGAAGAGCTTCAGTCGGGCATTGTTGTTGGGAGACAAGAGCATCACAACACGAATCAGTGCAAGAAAATAAAAGAGAAGAAAAAGGATGCAAATAAGAAAAAGGAGCTCTCTGTAAAGAAGAATCCGATTTCATTGATTAAATAGTTCTTAAGTACCAGAGAATGAGAAAAGTCACAATAAAGAAAAAAAATACAAATTAGAGGTTTCAGACCTCTGGGGCAGAAGTGGAGGAGCTCGGTGCCCTCGGAAGGTCGTCGTAGCAGCCATGACAGTCGAAGAAGTTTCTGCTGGAGGAAGACCGACAGCGGCTTCAGAAGGTCCAGCTTCATCATCAGACGCCTCATCCAGGAAGTCGAGGTCCAGTTTGGAAACTTCCTGACCACCTTCTCTTGGCAGAGCTCGAAGCCCTTGATGTAGGCGGCCTGGCCGAACTAGACCTTCAGATCCCTCATCTCGGAGGAGGTTTTGAACTCCTCCACTATCCGAACCATTGCAGTCATTACTGCATCGTACCTAAAGCAATACTCTAGCGAGAATTTCAAAAAAATCTTTTCGGGTCGTCTCGATTTGAAAAGACTCCAGCACCAGCGCGCCAAACACCAAAATATCTAGAAACAACTGAGTACGAAAATCGAGAGAGGCAACTTCGACTATGAAAGTTTTTCTATACTTTCTTCATTCGGAACCCGAACTTGGAAGTGGGGGGACTAGTGTTGGGTATAAAATACCTCCAGCTGAAGTTCATAAAAGGCCGACCCTCCATGGGGTCTTCCGGCTTCCGACCCTGTGCGATGTCTTTCTGAACTCCCCCGACTGTCCGAGCTTCCATAATGCCATCCGGACTTCTCCGATAATGAGCTCTCCCATTCATCTATCAGACTGCTCCAAATGCTCTCCGGGCTTCATTATCAGCCGACTTTCTACAGTGATCGACTACCCTCTGAATCTCTTCCAGACTTCTTCCTGCCACGATCGACTTTACTCCGAACTTCTTTCAGACTTCGTCAATGTCCAAGCTTCTCCAATAGCAGGACTTCTATAGTAACCAAGACTCCATCCAAGTTCCTCAGGCGGTCGATCGCCTTCCGAATTTCATCCGAGCTCCTACAAGAGCCGGATCCCAGCTGAACTTCTACAGCGGATGGATCCCAGATGAATTTCTACAACGGACAAGCTCCACCAGTCAGATCTCTACTCCAAACTTCTATTGTAAGCGGACTTCATCTGAGCTTCTACAATAAGAAATCTCTATCCGAGCCTCCACGGCAACTGGTCTTCGTCCGAGCTTCTACAATAAGCGGCTTCCTTTCAGACTCCTACAAGAGCCGGACTCCGTCCGAACTTCTACCACAGAATTGAATCTCGATCTCCAACGTTCGACCTTCCCCAGTGTCCTCAAGACTCCTCCAGCGGATGAACCTCTATAGCGCCATCCAAACTCCACTGTCGGTCAACCCTCTATCAGATTCCTCATAAAATCGGACCTATCCGGTGGATGGTCCTCAGACGAGCTCCTACATTAGGCAAATTTCAGATGGACTTCTCTAGCAATCGGATGCCTGTCGGACTTCTCCAATAGAAAGTCCCCATCCGAGCTTCTATAGCAGATGACTTCTGCCTGCAGCATCAGCGCCCAAGGCACCCGACAATAGTGGACTCATCAGCAACCTCAAAAACATCCAAGCCACTCTTAGATTGCTGAGACAGAGAGTCAGTCTGCTCCATCCAGATGTCCCAACCAAGCTTCAGCCATCCGACCCGAACTCTTTGGCAAGTCGCGACAACGGACATCACTCCACTCTCTGTAATAGATTCCACGTGGCCCCACCATTCTCTAGCAAGTCGTGACAACGAACATCACTCCACTCTCCATAACAAACTCCACGTGACCCTGAATGGCCCACGACACCACTACTCTCCATAACAAATTCTGCGTAGCCCCGAACAGCCCACTACCAGGCAGTTACAAACGCCACTGTCAATCAGTTATGCTCTCCGTCTATAAAAGAGACCCCCAGATATGTTCTTCTCTAAGTTCTAAACTCTATCTTGAAACTCTGCTAAAATTCCATTCGAGTGCTCCATTTTTGTTGAGGCAGAGTACTGACTTGAGCATCAGAGGGTCTTGCCAGAGCACCCCCAACTCTGGTTTAGACTTCTCTTGCAGATCCCAGTGGCGGATGCGATCCCCTCGACTCCAGCTTCTCCAACGTCGGTGAAATTCTGCACCAACAATTGTAAAAAAAATATTTTAAAATCCATACACATGGTTACTGCATAATTCATATTTTTGACTATGAATGCTCTAGGATGGTCTCAGGTTAACTGTCAACCGAGATTGCTTCATCCACATTGTATTTCAACCTTTCAAATTCATCTCATGGATTATCCTGACAAGTCTTTTCTAAATTGAAATATAGCAATACATCAACTCCAATAATTCAGAGGGGTCAATCCCATCTTGATCCACACACAGACTTCAAAAGTACATGACTGTATCTAGTAGCCTTCTGTCACTGTATTAGAAATTTAGATAGTCCGACATCAAAGCACAGTGATTTATTTGCAAGTCACTATGGTGATCTTAGGTCTGAAGGATATTTATATCCATGTGCTTCGTGAGTAGCTCTTGACAGCAGAATGCTCAGCAGGTGAGTCATTTGTTCTATGATGATGTACTCCTATATCTCACCTGTATATCATACTAGCATCACCACCACTCCTTGGTTAAGAGAATAACCAATCCATAGGGCACATAACGACCTCTACTCGATAAACATCATTATCCTATAATGACGTATCATTTGATCACGAACATGTTTAAGAACTATATGATAAATTCTCTCTTTATCGTACACTAGCATAATTCTAAGAATTTCATCATAGCACAAGAGTTCAAGAAAGATGTTACTTTATGATGAAAAATATCAAAAAATCTTTTATTCAATAATCAATAATTCATATATAAAGATGAACTCAATCCTTATATGATTGGTTTTATGATACAATTCCCAACATCTTCTACTTCTAGTTGGGTATTGGACTCTAGTTCTAGTGCTCATATATGTACTTCAATGTAGGGTCTAATAGGAAGTAGAAAGTTGAGGCAAGGTGACATGACCCTTCGACCGATAATAGAGCAAAGATTGCTACAGAAGCCATTGAAACCTATTCTCTTTGATTACTATCAGATTTTAAATTAGATTTAAAAGATTGTTATTTTATTCCTGTAGCTAGCTAAAATTTGATTTCAATCTCTATACTAGCATAAGATGGATTTATTTTTTAATTTAATAAAAAATTTTATTTCATTTATTTGTAAAATAAATTGGTTGCATCTGATCTTTTGATTGACAGTCTTTATCACTTTTATGTTTATACTAATATGAATTTAAATAAGTAAGTAGTGAGTGCCATAGACCAAAAGAGATCCAAAGATGAATTTAATCATAAGTACTTGTAGCACTATAGGCTTGGCCGTATTGGAGAGGATAGGATAAATAGACTGAAAAAGAATGGGATCCTTGACTTAGTTAAATCTGAGTCGATACCGACCTGTGAATCATGCCCTCAAGAAAAAATGACTAGATTACCCTTTGTGGGACAAGGAGAAAGGGTCACTGAGTTACTAGCTCTGGTACACACTGATGTGTGTGGCCCATTTAATGTGTAGGTCAGGGGTGGTTATAGCTACTTTATTATCTTTACTGATGATCTGTCATGGTATGGGTATGTATTTCTTATGAAATACAAGTTTAAAGCTTTTGAAAGGTTTAGAAAATTCAGGCAAAAGGTAGAGAAGTAAACATGTAAACCTATCAATGTCCTACGATCTGATCGAAGAAAGAAATACTTAAGTATTGAATTTTTGAGATATCTTAAGAAAAATGGTATTATCTTCCAATGGACTCCTTCCGGTACACTTCAACTCAATGGGATATCTGAAAGAAGAAATAAGATCCTATTGGATATGGTCTGATCCATAATGAACTTCACTAATTTACTTATATTTTTTTGAGGACATGCCTTACCGTGATGCATTTTTTAAATAAGATTTCTTCTAAATCTGATCCTACCACACCATATGAGATATGGCATGGTAAGAAGTCAAGTCTGAGTTACCTTAAAATTTGAAGATGTCCAGCCTATGTTAAAAATAGAAAGCTAACAAGTTAGAGGATAGATCAGTTGTAGCTCGATTTATAGGGTATCCTAAAGAATCTTTGGGGTACTATTTTTACTTTTCATATGATCACAATGTGATTGTGAGTCGCAATACCACATTCTAGAAAAATAGTTTATCCAGGATGAAGACAATGGGAGGTTAGTTGAGCTCGATGAGAAAGTCTCTGAAGAGCAACGAGCTATAGATCCTTAGGAACCTGTTCATGATGGGCCAGTAGTTAATATTCCACTTCCACCTCATAGATCAAGTAGAATCTTCCATCTTTCTGAAAGATACATAGGTATGCTGAAAGAAGATGTAGAAACAGTGTTCCTTGTGGGAGATGGGGGTCATGGTGATGATCTTACTACTTTTGAAGAGACGATGTCTGACATCGATTTTGAAAAATGATTAGATACAATGAAGTCAGAAATTGACTCAATGCACTCGAACCAGGTATGGATCTTAGTGGATCAACTTGAGAAAATTATTTTCATTAGGTGTAAGTGGATCTATAAAAGAAAAATAAGTGCTGATAGTAAGGTAGAGACATATAAGAAAAGATTAGTAGCGAAGGGTTATAGTCAGCGTGAAGGCATTGACTATCATGATATTTTTTCATCTGTAGCCATGTTGAAATCTATCTGCACATTGCTTGCTATTGCAGCTTACTATGATTATGAAATCTGACAGATGAATATGAAAACTGCTTTCCTAAATAGATATCTAGAGAAAGATATCTATATAGAGCAGCCTCTAGATTTCACATCTGGTGATAGTAATCATCGAGTTTGCAAGCTGTAAAGATCCATCTATGGACTAAATAAGGCTTCTCGAAGCTAAAATCTTCATTTTGATGATGCGATCAAATCGGTTAGTTTTATCAAAAATGAAGATGAATCTTGTATTTATAAAAGGGTCAGTAAAAATGCGCTTGTCTTTCTCGTACTATACATCGATGATATCCTCCTTATTGAGAATGATATTTTCTTGTTGACTTTGGTCAAAGCTTGGTTGTCTAAAAAATTCTTCATGAAAGATCTAGAGGAAGCATCCTATATCCTTGGGATAAAGATCTATAGAGATAGATCTAGAAGGATGCTTGGCCTGTCTCAAAAGCTATACATAGAAAAGGTGCTGAAGTGGTTCAGCATGAAAAACTTCAAAAGAGATTTATTACCCCTTAGGTATGGTATTTGACTCTTTAAGATGATGCATCCTAATACTTTTGAGGAGATCGAGCACATGAGTAGGATTTCTTATGCTTCAGTGATTGGGAGCCTCATATATGTCATGTTATGTACTTGACCTGATATTGCTCTTGCTGTGAGTGTCACAAGTAGGTATCAATCAAATCCAGATGAGAAAAACTGGATAGCTATGAAGAATATTCATAAGTACTTACGAAGGACTAAGGATCTATTTCTGATCTTTAGAGGAGCACCTGAATTACGGATTGAGGGTTATATAGATTTGGACTTCATGTCAGATCTATTGGAGCACGATCCCGGCTTCTCCCATGGACCTTTGGTACAGCAAAACCAGCAACGAATAGATCTGGAGACTTCTGGACACGATCCAAGGCCCTTGACAAAATCAGCCTGGTTGCTGTCTTCTTCGTCAGCCTTTCGTTCCAGATGAAGAACGCCTTTGAAACCACCTCTAAAAAATCCAAGATCTGGTACCCAACCAGATCAGATCTAGAACGAGGTCCTTCATTTTGTAGATCTTGAATCGGAGTATTCTAGATGGGGAAGAAGATAGATGGAGACAGACCTCGCAGATCTATCCTACCGCAGTCTTTTTGTAGATCTGTTGATGGAGATCTCACCCATGCCTCAAACGACCTCAGATCAACTCTAGATCTGAGAGGAACTTATACCAATCTCTTCTCAAGAGATTTCAGGTCCTGGACTTGGTGTTTGGGTGCCTGCAAGAGAGGGGAGAGAAGAAATGGCTAGCGGCTGCAATGGGGAAAGGGACTAGCGCCTTCCTTCCTTTCTTTTCTTTTATGGACTGGCGGCAAGAAACCCTAGGGTTTCTTGCTCCTGATGCATGGAAGATTGCTGGAGAGAGAGGGAGAAAAGAGAGAGAGACTTGGAAGAAAGAGTTGTCTATTTTCTTGGCTTAATCAAAACTATACAAGTACATGTATATATAAACACCGGGTCAAGTGACCCAAACCCAAAACTCCCTTGACCAACTCTATGGGAGATTAGGTTAATCCAAGCCCATATACACCCATGACTCAACCTAATCTCACCTATCCTGGGCCCAGACCTGGCCCATAAAGAGTTGGTCCCTTGAGGCCCACATAACCTAAACCTCAAGAACCCGAAAGGCCCATAGCCTTTCAACCTAGGGCCCAACTAGCCCTAAAGCCTCCATGAAGCCCTCATGAATGATGGACCTTGGCCTTAGTCTTGGTCCCCTGGGCCTTGGGCACACCATCTGGATCATAATAATCTCCACCTTGATGTCCCAAGGCCTCAACCAGCTCCACTCTGTCCATCAACCGCATCAGCTCAACACATCTCTGAAAGCTATCCCATGGAAGTACCTTCGTAAGTGCATCAGCTGGGTTCTCCTTGGTGTGTACCTTTACCAGCTCCACCTCGCCATCCTCCACAAGCTCCCTGATCCGATGATACCGAATGTCGATGTGCTTTGTCCTTGCATGATAGACTGAGTTCTGTGCTAATAGAAGTGCACTCTGACTGTCACAGTGCACTCCAACAGCCTCCTGAGTATGGCCCATCTCCGTCACCAAACTCTTCAGCCAAATTACCTCCTTAGCTGCTTCTGTCAGCCCGATGTATTCTGCCTCTGTAGTGGATAGGGCTGTGATAGGCTGTAGACTCGATCTCCAAGAAATAGGACCTCCATACAGGCTAAAGATGAAGCCTGTCGTAGACCTCCGGGTATCCACATCTCCACCGAAGTCTGCTTCTATATAACTGTCAATCAGTCCCTGAGCCTCCCTGGACATGTCAGAGTATCCCACTGCACCTCCTCGCTGTCTATAGCAGATGCCAACTCCAACTGATCCTGCTAGATATCTGAATATCCACTTCAGAGCTCTCCAGTGCTCCCTGCCAGGCTGCGCCATGAACCTGCTAACCTGACTCACTGCATGAGCGATGTCTGGCCTACAATAGACCATCGCATACATCAAGCTCCCAACTCCTGAAGCATAAGGAACCTTCTCCATCTCCTGAGCCTCCACCTCAGTCTGTGGTGCCATGGTCTTCGAGAGTCTGAAGTGACCGACAAGTGGCAGCTCCACCGGCTTTGCTCCCTTCATCCCGAACCTCTCTAAGACCTTCTGCATGTAGCCCCCCTGAGATAGATGCAGCACCCTCTAGGCTCGGTCTCTGAAAATCTCCATACCTAGGATCTTCCTTGCAGGGTCCAAATCCTTCATCTCAAACTCCCGAGATAAGGATGCCTTCAGATCTTGCACAACCTTCCTACTCTTGCATGCTATAAGCATGTCATCCACATACAAGAGTAGGAACAGCCTAGAACCATCCTCAAGAGACTGAACATAAACACATGGATCAAACTCGCACCTGAAAAGTCCAATGCTGCGCACATAGGAGTCGAACCGCTTGTACTATTGTCTCGACGACTGCTTCAGCTCGTACAGCGACTTCTGCAACAAACAAACCTTTCCCTCTGATCCTGGATCCCTGAAATTGGGTGGCTGCTCCATGTAAATCCTCTCCTCCAAATGCCCATGGAGGAATGCCATCTTGACATCTATCTGCTCCAGCTCTAAATCCTGAGCTGCTATAATGCTCAGCAACACTCTGATGGAAGTATGTCTGACGACGGGAGAGAAGACCTCACTGAAGTCGATGCCTTCCTTCTGGGAGTATCCCTTGGCCACTAATCTCACCTTGAATCTGATACCTCCCTGCTCTGAAGGCCCTTCCTTACGACTGTAGATCCATTTGCAGCCAATGGGCCTCTTCCCCTGTGGCAACTGCACCAATCGCCACGTCTAGTTCTGGTGGAGAGACTGCATCTCCTCGGACATCGCCTGGACCCACCGCTCTCTGTCCTGACTCTCAATAACCTCTTGATACGTATATGGGTCTCCATTCACTGTCACCAGGGCATATGACAGCATCTCCTCGAAGCCATATCGGTTCGGTTGCCTGATGGTCCTCTTGGGCTTGTGTAGGGCAACACCGATATCGGTCCTCGGTCCAGCTCGCTCTTGCTGGACATCTCTGCCTTGATCATCCGTCCGAGTCCTCTCCACCTGTGGAGACACCTTAGGTAGGTTCTCCACCTGAATGTCATGTCCTCCAGTAGAACCTGCAAGAGGTAAAATAAAAGAGGTAAGCTGTCCAGCAGTGCCCTGCTGGACCTCCTCCTGCTCCTGCTGCTCCTCCATGCCTGCTCGCCTCTGAAGGACTGACTCCTCATCAAAAGTCGCATCCCGACTAATGATGACCTTCTTTTCCAAGAGATCCCACAGCCTGTATCCCTTGACTCCTCGCGGATAGCCTAGAAACACCATCTTGTGTGATCTGGCGTCTAGCTTGCTCCGCTCACCAGCTCCAATGTGCACATAGGCCGTGCACCCAAATACCCATAGATGGCCCAGCCCAACTGTCCTCCCAGACCACACCTCCTCTGGAAGCCTGCCATCCAACCTGGTGTGAGGTGACCGATTGACCAAGTAACCCGCTGCATCAATTGTGTCAACCCAGAACTCCTTTGGAAGCCCTGCCTGCAGTCTCATTCATCGTGCCTTTTCCAAAAGTGTTCTGTTCATCCTCTCGGCCACCCCATTCTGCTGTGGAGTCTCCTTAACTGAGACGTGTCTCCTGATCCCACACTCCTCACAGTAATCCTGGAACTCTCTGCTAGTATACTCCCCACCATTGTCTGACCTCAGACACTTCACGCTCCTCCCCTGCTCCTTCTCGACCTCAGCTCTCCAGATCTTGAACTTGGTGAAGACCTCTGACTTCTCTCTCATGAAGTAAATCCAGAGCTTCCTTGAGAAATCACCAATCAGGATCATGAAGTATCTGGCCCCATTCCTAGCTAAAACTAGGGCTGGTCCCCACACATCCGTGTGTACTAACTCCAGAGGGGCTGCACTGCGGGCTATACTGATGGTGAACTGAACTCTCCTCTGCTTTCCCATCTGGCAAGACTCACAGATCTCTCCTGTAGCACCATCCTCCAGATCAGAGATAAGTCCTCTCCTGCTCAACTCCCTCAACCCCCTGTCACCCATGTGGCCTAGGCGGTAGTGCCACATCCTGTAAGTCCCCTCCTAGTCCTGTGCTGCAGCTGCTGCATCAGACTCTCCGGTCACCACAGATCCCTCCATGCGATAGAGGTTATTGTCCAACCTCCTGCCTCTCATCACCACCATAGCTCCATTGGAGATATTCAGTACTCCACTTCTAGCCCTACTGCTGAAGCTGTATCCACTGCGCTCCAAGTAGCCAAGTGACACTAGATTCTTTTCCAGCTCCGGGATGTGCTTTACATTTGTCGATGTCCTCACAATCCCATCAAACATCCTCACCCTAACTGTCCCTATCCCAGCTATCTTGTAAGGATGATTGTCGTCTAGAGTCACTGATCCCTCATCTGTCTTGGTGTATGTCGCAAACCAAGACCTGTGTGGTGTGTAGTGATGTGAGCATGCAGAGTCTAGTGTCCACTCCTCTGTGTAATGTCTGTGGCCATCTGATACCACAAGTAGATCATCCTCCACCTACTGCCCAGCAACTGCACTCACTGATTCTGAGCCACTTCTTTCTCCCTTCTTGCTCTTCCATAGTGGACATTCTCGCTTGAAGTGCCCGAACTCGTTGCACTTGAAGCATTTCACCTCTTTCTTTCCCTTCCTAGACTTGGACCGTCCCCTGGACTTGCTTCTGCCTCTGCCTCTACCTGTCCTCTCCTCTACTGCCAAACCCTCCTGGGGAGCCCGATCTCTGGTCAACTTTTTCATCTGCTCATTCGACCTCAGCACCGAGACCATGTCCTCATACTCCAGAGTCTCCTTGCCGTAGAGCAGTGTAGTCACCAAAGAATCATATGATCCGGGCAGCGAACATAGAAGCAATAAAGACTTGTCCTCCTCATCCAGCTTCACCAACTCCGTGCACAACTGGTCGAACCTCTGAATGTGGCCAATCACATCAGATCCCTCCTGCATCCGAAGACTGTACAACCTCTTCTTCAGCATCAGCTTGTTGCACATATTCTTCCCCATGTACATGGTGTGCAACTTCAACCAAAGGCCCTTCAGGGTCTTTTCTTCCAGCACCGAATACAACACCGCATCCGCCAAACATCCTCTAATCACCGAGCATGCTTTCTTCTCTAACGATGCCCACTGTCTATCTGTCATTCCCTTAGGCTTCTCATCCAAAGCCTGATCCAGATCTGCTTGCACCAGAAGATCCTCCACCCGGATTTTCCACATAAAAAAATTCTCCTTACCATCAAACTTCTCAAAATTGACCTTCATATTGCTGCCCATGACTGGATCCATGCCAAACAAGCAATATAAAATCAAGAAGTATAGAATATACCTTGATGGTACCTTGCTGAAAATTTTCAGCACTTGGGATCTTCAACTTCTCGCACTTGGAACCGCTTCCTCACCATCGTGGCTCTGATACTAACTATTGGAGTACAATCCTGGCTCCTCCCACGAATCTTTGGTGCAGCAGAACCAGCAACAAATAGATCTGGAGACTTCTGGACATGATCCAAGGCCCTTGACGAAATCAGCCTGGTTGCTGTCTTCTTCGTCAGCCTTTCGTTCCAGATGAAGAACGCCTTTGAAACCACCTCTAAAAAATCCAAGATCTGGTACCCAACTATATTAGAACTAGATCGAGGTCCTCCAATTCATAGATCTCAAATCGGGGTACTCTAGATGGGAAAGAAGATAGATGGAGACAGACCTCGCAGATCTATCCTGCTGCAGCCTTTTTGTAGATCTGTTGATGGAGATCTCACCCGTGCCTCAAACGACCTCAGATCAACTTTAGATCTAAGAGAGACTTGTACCAATCTCTTCTAAAGAGATTCTAGGTCCTGGTCCTAGTGTTTGGGTACCTGCAAGAGAGGAGAGAGAAGAAATGGCTGGTGGCTGCAATGGGGAAAGGGGCTAGCGCCTTCCTTCCTTTCTTTCCTTTTATGGACTGGCGGCAAGAAACCCTAGGGTTTCTTGCTCTTGGTGTATGGAAGATTGCTGGAAAGAGAGGGAGAAGAGAGAGAGAGACTTGGGAGAAAGAGTTGTCTATTTTCTTGGCTTAATCAAAACTATACAAGTACATGTATATATAAACATCGGGTCAGGTGACCCAAACCCAAAACTTCCTTGACCATCTCTATGGGAGATTAGGTTAACCCAAGCTCATGTACACCCATGACTCGACCTAATCTCACCTATCCTAGGCCCAGACCTGGTCCATAAAGAGTTGGTTCCTTGAGGCCCACATAACCTAGACCTTAAGAACCCGAAAGGCCCACAGCCTTTCAACCTAGGGCCCAACTAGCCCTAGAGCCTCCATGAAGCCCTCATGAATGATGGACCTTGGCCTTAGCCTTGGTCCCCTGAGCCTTGGGCACACCACCTGGATCATAATAGGATCTTGATGATAGAAAGTGTACATCGAGATATGTGTTCGTATGCAATAGTTGTATAGTCAATTGGAAGTATTTCAAGCAAAGCATCATCGCAGATTCGATCACAAAGGCTAAGTATGTCGCCATTTCAGATATCACAAAAGAAGGCTTCTGGTTCAAAAAATTTACTGCAAAACTTGGTGCAATGAAATTAGATGCCATACCATTGTACTGCAATGGAGGCATAGTACTTGCTAAAGAGCTTCGATCTTATTAAAAATCAAAGCACATTAAATTAGCTGTTCCATATCATACGCGATTATCTTAAGAAGCAATATATTGAGGTGCAAAGAATAGACTCTGCGGATAATGTGGTAGACTCGCTGACAAAATAGTTGAGTCAGTCTAAAATAAAAGCTTATCTTGAGAAGATGGGGTGTAGATTAATGGCCAATTGGCTTTAGTCCAAGTAGGAGAATGTTAGATGTATGTTCTAAAAGTCAATTATTGGTTGACACATTTTATTCTATGATACAAATTTATACTTAAACTATTGATTTAATCAATAAAAGATAAGTTTTTTTTTCTATTTAAGTATTATATGTTCTTGAATTATCCTTAAAATTTATGTTACGATACATATTTTCAAATATTGAGAATTAGAGGCATATATGATCGATTCCAAAATTGCTACCGATTTTAGGATAGTCATAGGGATGGTGATTTATCTAGATAGATCAGTGCACAGTTCGCTTCCTTCAAGATAGATGATATTTTAATCTATGGTATAGAGACACTGAGTGAAAAATACTGATAGATATTAGAAAATAACTAGTACTAAGCGTGACCATACAAGAGATCATATGAATTTTTATTCCATCATCAGTGATTATCTTGGTGCTGTAGTTATGTGACTAGTCTTTTGATCTGCGGTATCATAATTGCTTATAATAAGATTATTGTAGTTTGACTACACATAAACATTAAGTCGATTATAAGTTTTTGTAGTGGATGTTGGCTTCAGTTGGTTAAGCTGTGCGAGCGACGTATGTGTCTATATGAGATCTGTCGATCTTAATAGAGAGGAGTAGTCTTATAAGATTTGAAAAGCTGAGTCCATAAGTCTATGATCATAGCAGTATGATTGATGAAAAAGAGTTTCTATTTAGTATCACTAATAGACTTGAGCTGATCAGATTTATCATATGACTGATGATGAGGTTTGACAAATTATCCATGACCTGCCATCTAGATGGGATTCATGATAGAGGAACTATATCATATATCAACTTACACCTAGAGGTTCTTTTTCGGTTCAGCTGGGTTATCATGATATATTGCTAGATGTCACTGGTAGATTATAAGAGCTTAATAGGATCATTTTGGATCAATGATCCTAATCAAATTAGAGTGAAATTATTCCGATCCACTGAAAGGGATTTTAGTGATACTTATGATAGGATCAAGGTATGTCTCACTATCAGATAGAATTGAATCTATGGGGATATACATAAAGGGAGAAGATCTAGATTGATAATAATTAGACTTATAAAGTATATTATGGCTTGGACTTCTAATATGATTAGGAGGAGGGATCCTAATTAATTAGAATACCCTTAAGTTATCTATATAAAAGACCCTAGCCTTTACTTCTCACACAAGCTCTCTTCCTCCCATCTTGCCGCCACCTATTATTGGGCCCACACCTCCCCTCCTCTTTCTCTCGCTACCCATGCCCTCTCTCTCTAGGCATCTTTTCTTGGAGCCAAAAAAGGGGTGGGCGGCAACAAAGTGTCAATAGTTGGCGCCAACTTGCTCTTGGTTTGTTTCCTTCCATCTCAAGTTTGTTGAGAATTAGTTACAACCACTTTTTGATTATTATTCTTTTTGATTAGTTGAGAGATCAAGAAAGATTCTTGATTTGTTCAAAAATCAAGAAAGAAAGATTAAAAGAGTTCACAAAGTGTTTATCCTTATCCAGGCTTGGTTCAAGCCTATTCAGACTTTTGGTTCAAGCAAGCATGAGTCAAAAGAATCGATTTAGGCCAATCCTGTAGATATCCGTAGAGGCAAGACACTGGTGCTGCTGATTCAAAATCTGTTCAGACCCCAGATCTAGGGATTAAATTGGATTCAACCCCAGTTACAAGTTTGAAACAAAAAGAAAAATGATTCAGGTATGTGAATTGATTACAAGCTTTCATTTGTTATTCCTAAAATCAGTTTATATTAATTTCAATATATGAACTAGATCCGTAGGTACTTTCATATGATTAATACATACTTAAATTAAAAGTATTTTAATCTAATTTTTTATTATATTTTGAATTTAGAAAAATTTTAAAATTCACATGCACTAGCATCAGTAAAAAATCCAACAACATGTTGATTTTTCTTGAAGAAAAAGATCAAGATCAAGAGGAGCATCCTAAATCATTCTCGTAGATACTTGTAGAGACCGAACGTATGTGCGGCTTTTTAAGAAATCTGACAAGAAGATATCCATGATCATCAAACCATGGTGAAGATCTACCCATGCTAAGGTGAAGATTTGATCTTCATGTTTACTTTATTTTCATATTTTTGATCTTAAGAACATGATAGAATTGACCTTATGAGATGTAATCTCAAAGATGCACACTAGATTAGATGTCTTCTATTTTTCTAAAATTTTTGTTGATCTTGTATGCATATCTATGATTTTTTTTTCAACTAATATCAGAGTCAGATAATGACACATATTCTCAAGGGTTGAGAATTTAAGGCATGTATTATTGATCTAATATGAGTTTTAGATCTAAAATTTATGCTTTCAAATATATCTAAAATTTTTACTTTCAATTAGATCCGAAATTTAGATTAGATCTGAAATTTCTACTTTCCATTAAAACTAAAATTTAGATTAGATCTAATTTTCTATTTTTAATTAGTTTTGATTTTTATGCTTAGATCTAAAACTTAGGTTAGATCTGAAAGTTTAGATCATAAATCTTTAATCAAAATTAGAGATCTAATTGATAAGCTTTGGGTTAGTCAAAGATCATCCTGACATAAGGTTGTCCTAGCATAATACAAGTTATGTTAAAAGGTTGTCTTGGGTGTTGGGAATAGTATCCCAAAGCCAATCGTCAGCCTGTTGATAGTTGTGCTCTTCTCTATATTAGTATAAGAATTATAAATAAATAAAAGTTATTTTGATATTTTTCATCACAAATTGTTTCATCTTCTAATGAACTCCTGTGTTGTAGTGAAGTCTTTAGGACTATTTAGACTCGACAAAGGAGGATTTGTCGTTTAGTCCTTAAACCTGTTCGTTACCAAATGATACATTGTTACCAAGGACAACAACATTTATCAAGCATAGGTCGTTGTGTGCCATATGGGTTGGTTGTCCTCTTAACCAAGGAGTGTGGAGACACTGGTATGGCATACAGATGAGATGTAAGGGTACATCTGCACTGAACGTGATTGACTCCGGAGCTTTTTCTGTTGTCAAGATTTGCTCCGATGGGATATGGGTATAACTGTCCCTCTGACCTGAAACTGCCACAGTGACTTACAAGCAACTCACTGCATTTAGGCACTGGACTACTTGAATTTCTAATTCAGTGATGGAAGGCTGCTGGGTGTAGTCAAGTACTTGACTTGTTAGTGCATGTGTCAAGATGGGATTGACCACTCCAGCTCAGGAGCTGTGTACAGTCATGTTTCAATTTAGCAAAACCTTGGCCAGGGTAGTCCTAGTGAGGAGTCACAGGACTGTTTGAGTTGAGCATGATTCGGATGATCTAATCAGGGTTGACAGTTTAATCCTGAGTCATCCTATACACAAGGATCAAAAGGGATGAATTATATAGTAACCATATTTGCGTAGATTTTGAATATTGCGATTGCAACTATTCGACCTATCCAGACGTTGGGTACCATTGCTAGATGGTCACTTCGATTAGTACCAGAATTGATTCCTATGCTACCGGCTTAGGTTCGAACCTACGAGATCACACACATTATGGGTTCCTATCTGATCTGATGGCTAGTGAAGAGTCCCACTGGACTGAGACTCTTCGACCAAGAGTCCTTGTCATGGCCCGGCCCATGTAATGAATCCCAGCCCAGAATCAGCCAAAGCCCAAACGAAAAAAAAGGAGAAAAACAAAGGAGAAGGACTCCCGAAGGGAGTCTTCTTCCTCCTCTCGTCGGCTCCCAATCGGAGTCAGAAAAGAGCTCCCTCCAGCTCTATTTAAGGAGGAGATCCCTCCTCTCTCCCTTCCACCAAAGATCTGAGATCCAGTCGACGGCAATCATCGAAAAACCACCGTGGAGACCCATCCCTGTGCCCATCCAATTGCTCGCCGAAAAAGCCTCGCCGGCGTCGGAGGTAAGCCTCCTCCCCTTCCTCTCTTCTTCCCTATCCTTCCCATGCCTGTGTGCACGCTCGCTGGCGACCGGAGTCATCAAATTTTATTGCAGAAGAAACCTCTATTTTTGCCCATTTTCTTTGATTTCCAACACCGGTGGTCACCGCCGACCACCGGTTTGGTCTCCCTCTTGCCACCGGATCGCCCCCCTTCGACTGCCGACCATCCTCGTGCCGACTGCATAGTCGATAGGCCAACCAATGAGGGGATTAAAGATCCCCTGTTTTGGCCCAAAGGAACCCACGGGAAAGAAGAAAAGAAGAAGAAGAAGAAGAAGGAAAAGAAAAAGAAAAAGAAAAGAAGAAGAAGGAAAAGGAAAAGAAAAGAAAAAGAAGAAAAAAGAAAAGAAAAAGGAAAAGGAAAAGGAAAAAAAAAGAAGAAAAATAAAATAATAATAATATAATAATATAATAAATAGGATTTTCTCTCCTCTCTCTTCCGTGAAGAAAAAGAAAAAGAAAAAAAAAGGAAAGAAAAGAAGAAGAAGAAAATAATAATAAATTAATAAATAATGATATAAATAATAAAAATATGAGAAAGAGAGTTTCTCTCTCTTCCCTCTCTCTCTTCAACCTGAACTAATATTTTCTCTCTCTAGAATTATACTTTCTCTCTCTACTTTCTCTCTCTAAAATCTTCTCTCTAGATTATTTCTCTCTCCTAAGATTTTCTAAAATTTTGAGAAGAATGATGATGAATTTAAATGATTCTCGTGATGGATTTTTGATCTGTGATCGTCGGACGGTACACCGACATCCACTTTGATCAGATTAGGTATTTTTAGATTTTAATTTTTATAATTTTATTAAATTATCCACATGATAATCTTAGCATGATTTGATCTGATCGATCGAATTTGTTGAATCATATCGTCTGAGGAGTTCAAGATGAGTTTTCTCTCTCTAAAATTTTCTCTCTCTAGAATTTTCTCTCTCTAAAATATTCTCTCTCTTGATTGATTCTCTCTCTAAAAAGGTTAGTGAATGAAGAAATTTCTTTTAATAGTCTTGATCTGATTTTAATGAAGAATCCTGATCCACGATTGTCAGATAGCGTACTGGCACCCACCTTGATCAGACCATGAATCTTTAGATTTGATCATCCCGATCTAGCCATGACTTGATTTGATCATATTGATTTCACCAATCGAGATATTGGACCAATCGTAATGTTGGATTGTGTCATCTGATCAATTCGAATTGTACCTCATAAATTCTCTCTCCTCTGATTTTCTCTCTCTACTTGATTTTATGAAATCGATGAAGAAACCTCGATCCTATCATTTTGAATCCGATTTGATCAGATAGTCAAACTTTGGATTGTTTAGGTCCTAATTAGATTTTGATTAGATGAAATTAGATGATCGGACCCAATCTAAACTGTTGAAATATGGTATTCGTATTCTTTCTAATTATTGAAATTGATTCTGTATAGGATTGTGGATGTTTGATCATGGGATATCACGATATGATCTACGAATAGAATTTTTCAAAGAAAATTTATAGAATTATGTGGATTTATTGGAATGCGTTCGAGGTAAGTAATGTTTCACTTTTTCTAGATTTATCGATAAATTATAATATATTTTTTTGACATGATTTATGAAATGATGCATGAATTGGATGAATGGTATTTTGTTATGAAAATATCTTATTTGAAATGTTATGATGAAGTATGATTGAACATATTGATTGCATGATGCATTATATTGATTGATTTCGATACTACATGATTATTTATTTTTATTATCAAAATTAAAATATGAAATATGATTTATGAAGAATTATGATATAAGAAACATTATGAATTGACAACCTGACTATGTAAAGGACCCCGTCAATGGGGGCATATACGTTGGCAATTGATTATCCTGAGAGTTTATATCGTCAGTGAGACCAGCGACATGTCGCTAGAGAGACCAGCGACAAACCGCCAGTGAGACCAGCAGTTCCAAAGGATATGGCTGTCAGATGATTCGCAGCCTACCGCAAGCAGATATGCGGAATTATGATCCTACCATAGGGAAAATGTAGTCATAGCTCATGGTTGATGAAAAAAATTTAAGAACAAAAGAAATTAAAATCTGGAAAGAAACTTGAATTTTCGAAAAAAAATGAATTTGGCATGAATTATATTGCATAATTGAAATTGATTTCGAATTGATGAACTCTATATGCTTATTTTCTATAAATAATTATTTACTTAAATGCCTGATGAAATCTGTTGAGAAGTGATCATTGCTTATTGGGCTGTCTAGCTCATTACCTCTTATTTTACTGTTTTTACAGATGTTGAGGAATTAAGATGATACAAGATATGAATGGAAGAGTGATCAGAAGTAGAATCTCTATACTTTTATTTTTGGTTGAAAATCTTATTGAATTTGATGTAAGGACTATGAATCATTGTTGAATTTATTGAAATATTAAAGAAAAAATTTAGATCGTTATATTTTGGATTTAAATTATTGTCTAATTATTTTGCTGTTGTTTTAAGATAGCATGATAAGATGCCTTGCATGCTTATAGGAAGAGTTTTCTATGAGTATGCGGCGGTTGCCATGACCCTCGATTCACAATCTCGGTTCGGGGGCGTGACAATTAATATGGTATCAGAGCATAAGTGGATGAATTATGAAACATAAAATCAGATATAGAAGGAGTGTAAGTGGATAGACACTAAGGACATTATGGTGTAGATCTTTGATGATTGTAGTGGGAGAAATATTTAAAAAATTTTGATTAAATATTGAGATTATGTATAAAAGGATCGCAAGAGATTATGACATATGGAGTTTGAAATATGATGGATAATCTATAGATCATGATATGATTAGTTAGATCTTGATCGAAAGTAATCACAAAATGATTGATATAAAATTTTATTGTGCATTATGGTTATTAATTTGATCATTGGTTATTCAAGTGAATCGTAAGTTTAAATTCGATGTGAGAATAATACTATGATATTACTTCTAGTTGAGAAGTTGACTATTATTGGCAAGATAAAGATTTGATAATAAAATATTGTTTCAGAATGGGCTAAGAAAGTTTTTTTTTATGGTGCTTGATTGGAATATTTATCGAAAGTGAACTTGGTATGTGGATCATAGATAAAGTGGCATATTTGAGGATATTGCAAAGAAACCTATTTCTTATTGATGAAATCGATTATGAGGTTGTAGGATATTCATCGTACTGGAATCTTAAATCATCATCCTTAGATCTAAATAATGGATCTTATTATATCTCTTGGAGAGTACATGATGTGTATGAAATTTCAATTTAAAGATTTCGTATCTAAGTTGATTAAGAGATTTTCTGATATTATTGTTGAGGTTGTTAATGAAAAATTGATATCTTTAGATTAAGATAAAAGATCAGATTTATATTTATTTCAGATTAAGGGATCCATGTGAATTTATAATTTAAAAATTTTGGATTTAGAAAATTGATATGGAGTTCCTTTGCTTTTGTTAACGAGGTTCCAAATTGAATCTACTATTAAATGGAGATTTGATTTTTGAGGCTTGTATGATTGTTGTAAAAAGATACGTGATAGATATTAAAAATCTTGATTATAGAAGTTTTAGAAAAAAATAATGATTTGAAGTTCTTATATATTCAAATTATGTCCAAATTTGATGGAGCATTGAAGGATTTTCTCGTTAATTTGACTTATAAAGATTTGATTTGAAAATAATCGAATTGAATTGATATGAGAATTAAGATTTGATTCATATTGATTATAGTAATCTATATGATGGTTTAAATATGATATTAGACTCAAAGATTAATCAAGATTATTGTACACCAGTAAAAGTATCAATGAGAATCGAAAGTTAATCTTTGACTGAAATTGAAATTTAAAATTTTAGATCTTTCTATTGATAAGATAAAGAAATAATTTGATCAAAATTTTTTTGGTGAAGCTAAGAAATTTTGATTGTTAGATCAGAGTGCGCAGCGGAAGCATGGTAATCTGGATTACTTTGAGTAAGTCAGGAATGTTGATTCTTTGAGTCAAAGAATTATGATAAAT
>NC_025994.2:29162888-29185219 GCF_000442705.2 Elaeis guineensis
TGAATAGATCTCACTATCGAAGCATATAGAATTCTATCCATACGCTCTCTCTCTTGAGGTGTTGTCGGTCAATCCCTCTTCGAGAGAGAAATTCTATGGCCTATCGGTAGATGGCCTTTCTTGAAATTCTCCATGCTGAACCTCTTCAGCATAGTATCAATATATGTGGACTGGGATAAGCCAAGCAACCTTTTAGATCTATCTCTATAGATCCTCATCCCTAGGATATAGGAAGCTTCTCCCAGATCCTTTATGGAGAACTATGACGACAGCCAAATCTTTATTCCTTGTAATGTAGGGACATCATTCTAGATTAAGAGAATGTCATCCACATACAATATAAAAAATACCACTACTGGACCATTAGCCCACTTATAAATGCAGGGCTCTTCTCCGTTCTTAATGAAGCCATACATTTTGATCGTCCTATCAAAATGTATGTTCCAACTCCGGGATGCCTGCTTAAGTCCATAAATGGACCTCTGTAGCCTGCACACCTTAGTCTCATCTATGGATGTGAACCCTTCAGGTTGTATCATATACACCTCTTCGTCCAGTTCTCTATTTAGAAAAGCTGTCTTCACATCCATCTGTCAGATTTCATAGTCCAGATGGACAGCTATCGCAAGTATAATCTGAATGGATTTGAGCATTGCCACAGGAGAAAACGTCTCGTCATAGTCTATACCATAACATTGACGATATCCCTGGGCAACCAGACGGGCTTTATAGGTCTCCATCTTTTCATCTGCGCCCCTCTTCCTCTTGAAGACCCACTTACACCCTATGGGTTTTACTCCTTCGGGTGGGTCAATCAATGTCCACACATCGTTGACCTTTATGGACTCCATTTCGAATTTCATGGCCTCTAACCATTTCTCAAAGTTAGATCTCTGCATTGCATCCATGTAGGTGATCGGATCCTCATCGTTTTCATCAAGTTTGACAGGATCGCCGTCCCAGATCAAGAAACCATAGTATCTGTCCGATTGACGTGATACTCTACCAGACCACCTTAAGGGTGCAGAAAAAATGAGCTTCGGATCTGATCTAACTAAATCCGATTCAGGTTCAGCAACTTGTGTCAGTTTTTCCACCTACCGAACTTCCTCAAGTTTGACCTTAGAGGCAACAGTCCCTTCACCAAGGAACTCCTTTTTCAAAAAGATTGCCTTAAGACTGACAAACACCTTATGCTCATCAGCTAGGTAGAAATAATACCCTTTGGTCTCTTTTAGGTACCCTATGAAATAACACTTGTCAGACCTAGGTCCAAGCTTGTCCGTAATTAAACGTTTAACATAAGCTGGACACCCTCAAATCCTAAGGTGCGAGAGTACTGATTTACGTCCTATCCATATCTCATATGGTATTTTGGTTATAGACTTACTCGAAACCCTATTTAAAAGGTAACAAGCCGATTCGAGCGCATATCCCCAGAGGGAGATCGGCAGACCAGCAAACCCCATCATGGATTGAACCATGTCCAACAAGATCCGATTCCTCCTTTTAGACACACCATTATGCTGTGGTGTTCCAGGAGGAGTCCACTAAGAGAGAATCCCATTCTCCCCAAGATATGTAAGAAACTCATTAGAAAGGTATTCACCTCCTCGATCAGATCGAAGAGTTTTAATACACTTTCCAGTTTATTTTTCTACCTCATTTCGGAATAGTTTGAACATTTCAAATGACTTCGACTTATGTTTCATTAAGTAGACATACCCATACCTCGATAGGTCGTCTATGAAGGTTATGAAGTAGAAATATCCACCTCTTGCACTTGAGCTCATGGGTCCACATACATCAAAATGTATCAGACCCAAGAGTTCACTGGCTCGCTCACCTTTTTCAATAAAAGATGATTTAGTCATCTTCCCAAGAAGATAGGACTCACAGGTTGGAAGTGATTCACAATCACCAACTTCAAAAATTTCTTCTTGAGCCAACATGTTTATCCTGTTCTTATTGATATGACCTAGCCTACAGTGCCAAAGATAGACTTCTGACATATTATCTATTCTAGGATGTTTACCGGAGGTTTGAACCATATTAACAGGCTGTGATGGTAAGTAAATTTTATTATTTAGTTATCCATCAAACATTGTAACACCATTCAAAATGATATTGCAAATATTTTTTTTTATTAAAAATTCATAACTGTACATGGCCAAAAGGCCTACAGAAATAATATTTAATAAAAACTTGGACAATAGTGATATTCACTCAGAATTACAATACGAGAGTTGATTACAAGGTTCATGATTTCTAAAGCTAGAACCGGAACTTTGCTTCCATCTTCAACGTTCAGGAACCTCTCACCTTCATCAAATCTCCTACTGACCTGTAGACCCTGTATCCAATTACAGATATGATAAGGGCTTCCGGTATCCAATACCCAGGCAGTAGTATCACAAATGGAAAAGTTGCAAGGTGTTATCATATAATTACTTTGCTTTTTTCGGCCTGTTCAGGTCCAGAGAGGCAATGTATAGAGGACAGTTCCTCTTCCAGTGCCCCTGCTTCTTGCAAAAGAAGCACTCCACCTGGCTCTGGTCGGGCTTGTGCTTCTTAGTCTGACCCTGTGCAGACATCCCAGTATGCGGCCGCACCTTCTTATTCTTCTTCTTCTTGTTCTTCTTTCCTTTCTTAAAGGGTCGACAACCTGAAGAAGACCCTTCCATAACATTCACCGACTCCTTATGGTGCTGGTGGTCCTTCTCAAAGTTCTGCAGCAGCCCCAACAAGCTGTGGTAGTTCACTGCAGGCTTTGTCATCTGAAAATGAGTAAGGAAGGGGAGGAAGGACTTGGGTAAAGAATTAAGGATCGCATCCTTACCGAGCTGCTCGTGCAAGGGAAAGCTCAGTTTACTTAGGCACTCAATCATTTCGATCATGTACAGTACATGATCGGTGACTGAGGCTCCATCCCTCATCCGAGCATTGAAAATGGCACAACTAGTTTTGTGCCTTTCAACATCGTCAGGCATGCCAAAAGAGTCGTTCAACATTTGAAGCATCTCCTGTGGCTGGGCATTCTCGAATCTAGGGTTGAACTCATCATTCATTGCCGCCAGCATTATGCACCGAACGGTGGTGCGGTCGTTAAGCCACTTCTGGTAAGTATCTTGGACCGTCCCTCTAGCGTTCGAGGCTGGCTCCTCAGGTGCCAGATCCATTACTACATAAAGGATCCGCTCATGTTCAAGGATGATTTTCAATTTTCGATACCAGCTATCGAAATTAGGTCCCATGAGCTTGTCATTATCTAAGAATGACTAGAGCGACAGGGTAGTGGCCATAGCTACATAAAAGAAAATCAGATCTTTATTAGTATATAAATTATTAATACTAAAGACTTGTACTTTAGTCTAAAATTTCTCTCAGTATTTTTACGAACTGGTAGCCTCAACCTCTAATTCAAGGATTTACTTTAATTCCTTAGTGGGTACTAGAATCCACACAGACCACACACAAGCCCAACTTTGGTTGGTCAACCCATGTGCATCTATGGGTAAGTTCATAACCAGTTGTTTCTCTAAACAACTTTTAGTAATTAATTTTGCTCCAGAACCTAATTAGTAGGCTTTGGCCTCCACTGAAAAGATCTGGTTAGGTTCAACCATTAACATGATTTGATTTGATGAATCTGACCAATAAATGATCAGGCCCGACTTTGGCCGGCCAACCTGACCACCATCAGAAAGACTCAACCAAATTATCATATTATGAATGATAATTCCATTAGTCAATAAGCACCAAGCATTTGGGCCTCCAATGATTATTAAACTAATGGACTCATTATCACTCACTTAATGGGAGGCTATGACTTAGTTATCACTATAACTTAATCATTTTTAGGGACCTAATAATTTTTGAATATTTTATTAAAGGATAGAAGAGAAGAAATTAACCAGTCACTTTCAATCCTCCCACTGACTTCATCAAGTCAGATTAAAAAAGATTTAATTAAAGTCGGCATTAGGAGCACCTAAACAGTCACACTGATTTACCTAATGACATAGGTGAGCCCTAATCACCAAGTGATCTAATCGAAACCTAACTCACCAGGTTGGCTAGGTAAGTGAGATCAGTGGAAGGGATATGCCATTAACTCGTCAGAGATCGAATCAATGCGAGTAGCTCCCAGTTAAAAACCACTGGTCAGACTGCCGAACTTACCTTAGACACCAACCGGTTCATTAGTTTTAATTTGATCAACTTAGTAAATAGGGTTCCACTACGTAGCCCTGAATTAAGTCCATCTTGGTCTAGTTAACGACATGGACCTATTCAACTACAACTATTGGAGTTGAGTCTAAAGTGTCCTTGACCTAATCTAATTCAATTTTTGATTAGATTTGACCAATTACTCTAATTTAGTCCATTTCTTTAAGCTGACCTTAGGTCTAACCCAATTATGGACCAAATCCATCTAACCCATTGACCCACAAGTTTATGCAATTGTCTTAGGTCTTAATTCATAATTCTAGACCAACTAGACAACACTTAATTCTTTTAATTAAGTATTTGGGCTGATGGCTTAGGGTTTGATATTTCAAAAATAATTTTTAAATTTGAAAGATTTTATTTTTTATTCACCAAATGTGTTGACTCATTTCACAAACGGATTAGCACATTTCATAAACAGCAATCCTATTGCTAATTACATAACAGAAAATAACTCAATCAAAATAAATCATGAATATTCTTTTAGATCTAATCTAACATATTCATGATAAATTTTATAATTGAACCTTTATACTTAAGTCCTTTCACTGTTTCGTCTGCATGGGATATAATCACTCGGCACCCCTACTGCCATAGGAGAACCCCATCGAATGGGAGGAGAGGGCCTTTAAATCCTACTTTTCTCCTATGACTGATGACCATGGCAACCAACCCAATTAGACTACTTGTTATTTGGATCAAGTATATCTAAATATACCAATTTCAAAATTTAAATTTCAAATTTCAAATTTCAAATTTCAAATTTTAAATTTTGAATTTCAAATTTCAAATTTTTAAATTTCAAATTTCAAATTTTAAATTTTGAATTTCAAATTTGAAATTTCAAACAAATTTTAAATTTTAAATTTCAAATTTCAAATTTCAAATTTCAAATTTTAAATTTTTAAATTTTGAATTTTGAATTTTAAATTTCAAATTTCAAATTTCAAATTTTGAATTTTAAATTTTAAATTCAAATTTCAAAGTTAAACTTTTAGATTACTACTTAATCTATGCATGCAAATGTATATTATATTTTAGAACCTGCTCTGATACCATTTGTGAGAATTTCAGTGCAGGGGTAAAATGGTAATTTTAAAACTTTTTCAAAATTATAATATTATAGTAAAAATTATTAATTAATCTAATTAATTAACATATATTAACTCTACACAAGGATCTAAATATGATATGTATAGCATGTATTTAAATTTAAAATTTCGAATTCTACAGTAAACATTTTACTGTTGTGTTCAGAACACATTACCTTCATGCAGGTAGTCGATCGCTGCAGTCTGATCACCGTCGGGAAGGTTTGATCATTGTAATATGGCCACACAGTATGTCTAGCCTCCGTGGATCATCCACATGAAGCTTCCGATCTGATCGGCTCCTCACGAATGCTAGTTCGTTGTAGAACTCTTTCGACGGCTGATGTTGATCGAACTCTTTCGATTGGTGTTTGTCAATTTCTTGGATGCTCTGGATTGTCAACAGAGATAGTAGAGTGGTTGATGAAGCTCTCCCTAAAGTTTGGTGGATTCATGACACTCGTAGCTCACCTTCTCACTTCCCGAACCTTAGGAAGAAATCCTAGGGTACTCTCAGAAAAAACCTTGCATCCTTTCTGTTTCCTTTTCTTCTTTTCTTTTCTCATGCAGAAGGCCTTTCTCATGCCACCCTTTCTCTTGTAGATTAGATATGCACACGGCCCACCTTCTCTCTCATTTTAAAATGGTGCAAGACCGCATCTTTTCAGCATTTTCACCGCATGAGAGGATAAAGCTAGGTGGTTGCTCACTTGAATTCAAATCAAAATTGAATTCAAATGCCAACCAACCAATCTTTATCCACTCTTGATGTGAGAAGAAGGGGATGTGGGTTCTTTGTGCGTGGAGAATTTACACGAGAAATATTTTCTCGTGTAGAGTAAGTGGCGCACAAATGGATAAGGTGGCGCATGAGATTAGTTGCCCATTCAAATTCAAACTTCATTTGAATTTGAATGGCCAACCAATCATCTTTATCCACTCAAAATGGTGCACAAAGGAGGGGTGTGGGAAGGCTTCTGCATGGGAGAAAATTCACAAGAACTTGTTTCTCGTGAATTCAAATAGGCACAGGTGAGGTGAGGTGGCGCAAGGAGATAAGTCAAGGTGGTTTCAAATCTAATTGAACCAACCTTATAAAAATAGGTTAGGCAAAATTAGACTAAATTAAACCCAACACAATTAGGCTTAATTAGGCTCAATAAAATCCTAATCAAATCAGAAATTGACTAAGCCCAACCCCTGATCAAATCAGGGACCAAACCACCTCAGCGATTAGGTCAACTCTTAACCTAATCGGGTCAAACCCAATTGAATCCAATTCAATTTGACTTGATCCAAAAATAATTACTCAATCAAATTGAGTTAATTAGTGATCAATTTACTAATTAAATCTCTCATAAATACTGAGTCTAAATTCGATGGGCAATCGGGTATCAAAGTCCATCGATATGAAATCCTGATCGAAGAGTCCCAAATCAGTGGGACTCTTGACCCCGGTACCCAAAATGTGTGAAACTCGTGATCAGAGAATCTTGATTCTCAATCACAGAGTCCCAGACATGTAGGACTCAGAGTCTCCAAGCATTAGGACTGTCATGCCTCCGAACCGAGATTGTGAATCGAGGGCCATGGCAACCGCCGCATACTCATAGAAAACTCTTCCTATAAGCATGCAAGGCATCTTATCATGCTATCTTAAAACAACAGTGAAATAATTAGATAATAATTTAAATTCAAAATATAACGATCTAAATTTCTTCTTTAATGTCTCAATAAATTCAACAATGATTCATAGTCCTTACATCAAATTCAATAAGATTTTCAACCAAAAATAAAAGTATAGAGATTCTGCTTCTGATCACTCTTCCATTCATATCTTGTATCATCTTAATTCTTCAACATCTGTAAAAATAGTAAAATAGGAGGTAATAAGCTAGACAGCCCAGTAAGCAATAATCACTTCTCAACAGATTTCATCAAGCATTTAAGTAAATAATCATTTATAGAAAATAAGCATATAGAGTTCATCAATTCGAAATCAATTTCAATTATGCAATATAATTCATGCCAAATTTATTTTTTTTTCGAAAATTCAAGTTTCTTTCCAGATTTCAATTTCTTTTGTTCTTAAATTCTTTTCGTCAACCATGAGCTATGACCATATTTTCCCTGTGGTAGGGTCATAATACTGCGTATCTGCTTGCGGTAGGCTGCGAATCATCTGGCAGCCATGTCCTTTGAAACCGCTGGTCTCGCTGGCGGTTTGTCGCTGGTTTCTCTGGCGACATGTCGCTGGTCTCGCTGGCGACATAAACTCTCAGGACAATCAATTACCAACGTATATGCCCCGATTAGCGGGGTCCTTTACATAGTCAGGTTGTCAATTCATAATATTTCTTATATCATAATTCTTCATAAATCATATTTCATATTCTAATTTCGATAATAAAAATATATAATCATGTAGTATCGAAATCAATCAATATAATGCATCATACAATCAATATGTTCAATCATGCTTCATCATAATATTTCAAATAAGATATTTTCATAACAAAATACCATTCATCCAATTCATGCATCGTTTCAGAAATCATGTTAGAAAAATATATTATAATTTATCAATAAATCTAAAAAAGTGAAACATTACTTACCTCGAATGTATTCCAATAAATCCACATAATTCTATAAATTTTCTTTCAAAAATTCTGTTCGTAGATCATATCGCGATATCCCATGATCAAACATCCACAATCCTATACAGAATCAATTTCAATAATTAGAAAGAATACGAATACCATATTTCAACGGTTTAGATTGGGTCCGATCATCTAATTTCATCTAATCAAAATCTAATTAGGACCTAAACGATCCAAAGTTTGACTATCAGATTAAATCGGATTCAAAGTGATAGGATCGAAGTTTCTTCATCGATTTCATAAAATCAAATAGAGAGAGAAAATCAGAGGAGAGAGAATTCATGAGGTACAATTCGAATTGATCAGATGACACAATCCAACATTACGATTGGTCCAATATCTCAATTGGTGAAATCAACATGATCAAATCAAGTCATTGCTAAATCGGGATGATCAAATCTAAAGATTCATGGTCTGATCAAGGTGGGTGCCAGTACACTGTCTGACAATCATGGATCAGGATTCTTCATTAGAATCAGATCAAGACTATTAAAAAAAATTTCTTCATTCACTAACCTTTTTAGAGAGAGAATATTTTAGAGAAAAAAAAATTCTAGAGAGAGAAAATTCTAGAGAGAGAAAACTCATCTTGAACTCCTCAGACGATATGATTCAACAAATTCGATCGATCAGATCAAATCATGCTAAGATTATCTTATGAATAATTTAATAAAATTATAAAAAATAAAAACTAAAAATATCTGATCTGATCAAAGTGGATGTCGGTGTACCGTCCGACGATCACAGATCAAAAATCCATCATGAGGATCATTTAAATTCATCATCATTCTTTTCAAAATTCTAAAAAATCTTAGGAGAGAGAAATAATCTAGAGAGAGGATTTTAGAGAGAGAAAGTAGAGAGAGAAAGTCCAATTCTAGAGAGAGAAAATACTAGTTCAGGTTGAAAAGAGAGAGGGAAGAGAGAGAAATTTTCTTTCTCATATTTTTATTATTTATATCATTATTTATTAATTTATTATTTTTTTCTTCTTCTTTTCTTTCCTTTTTTTTTCTTTTTCTTTTTCTTCACGGAAGAGAGAGGAGAGAAAATCCTATTTATTATATTATTATATTATTATTATTTTATTTTTCTTCTTTCTTTTTTTTCTTTTCCTTTTCCTTTTTCTTTTCTTTTTCTTGTTTTTCTTTTCTTTTTCTTTTCTTTTCCTTCTTCTTTTCTTTTCTTTTTCTTTTCCTCCTTCTTCTTTTCTTGTTTCCCGTGGGTTGCTTTGGGCCAAAACAGGGGATCTTTAATCCCCTCATTGGTTGGCCGATCGACTATGCAATCGGAATGGGGATGGTCGACGGCCGAAGGGGGGCGATCTGGCGGCAAGAGGGGGACCAAATCGATGGTCGGCGGTGACCACCGACGTCGAAAATCAAAGAAAATGGGAAAAAATAGAGGTTTCTTTCGCAACAAAATCCGACGACTCCGATTGTCGGTGAGCATGCACACAGGCATGGGAAAAAAAGGGAAGAAGAGAGGAAGGGGAGGAGGCTTACCTCCGACGCCGATGAGGCTTTTCCGGCGAGTAATTGGACGGGCACAGGGATGGGTCTCCATGGTGGTTTTTCGGTGATTGCCGCCGACTGGATCTCAGATCTTTGGTGGAAGGGAGAGAGGAGGGATCTCCTCCTTAAATAGAGCTGGAGGGAGCTCTTTTCTGACTCCGATTGGGAGCCGACGAGAGGAGGAAGAAGACTCCCTTCGGGAGTTCTTCTCCTTTGTTTTTCTCTTTTTTTTTTGTTTGGGCTTTGGCTGATTCTGGGCTGGGATTCATTACATGGGCCGGGCCATGACATTCTTCCCCTCTAAAAAAAATTTCATCCTCAAAATTTTTTCTTGCTTGAGTCTTCATAGTTTCTTACTT
This sequence comes from Elaeis guineensis, assembly GCF_000442705.2. Lineage (NCBI taxonomy): Eukaryota > Viridiplantae > Streptophyta > Magnoliopsida > Arecales > Arecaceae > Elaeis > Elaeis guineensis. The sequence goes on from NC_025994.2 coordinate 29,172,743, forward strand.
GAATCTCATCCATAAATATTTTAATATTCTAATTCTTGATATAAATTCATTCTTAAATAATTTCATAAGAAAAAAGTAAATACATCAAATATCGATCTGAAATGGAACCATTCATTTTCTTATTTATCAAGATCAACATCTCAGAGATTTTTAATATTTTAAGATTTCAAAATTTTATTCTCATTCCTTATAAAATAATGTTCAATACCTCATGACTAGATCAAAATCAAATCTATCTCTTGTAAAATAGAAAAAAAATCAATATCTTAGTTCTTGAATAAAAATTTTATTTTTCATCATCATTTATTCATTTATTATTTATTTCAAAATATTAATCACTCTTAATTTCAACCCATCATAAGATAGGAAAACATACTTCTATGAATCATTTGATGATATCCTAATCAATCAAAATTCAAAAATATTTTCTCTTATTCATACTTTTAAAGGTTGAAGATTTATCATTTCAATCTCATTCTCGAACTTTTGATATTTTAATTCTCATACAACTTCATCATTAAGTCATTTCATCAAGATCAATATCATCAATGTTGATTAGAACTAATATCACTATTTCTAATCATCGAAATTTTCTTACTCAAACCCTCAAACTCTTAAATATTCTAATTCTTGAAGCAAATTTTATCATTAAGTCATTCCATAATAAAAAATCAATAACTCAAAAATTGATCTAAATCAAAATTATATTTTTCTTATAATCAAAATCAATGTCTCTATTCTGAGTAAGTATATCAATTTTCTTTATCTAAACATTAACAACTCTTAATTAATCGATTCATTATCAAATTATATTATAAATAACTCCAATCCATCTTTTGTAGAATAATCGTCAATATCAATAGATAACCTCAATCTTTTCTATTCAGTCAGAGAAATAGTAATGATCAAAAGAGTCCAAACTTCAAATTTTATTATACTCTGAAGATAAATATTTGAGTATAATAATCTAAGATCAAAATCATTATTCGATAAATAATCTTAAATTCTTTTAATTAAATAGAGAATTGTAAAATTTAATTCTATGATAGAAAAAATTTATCTCTAAATATTCTAAATCTAAAATCAAAAATCAAAGATCCACTCATCCTAGAATTAGGATGCTAATTATTTTTGTAGCATAATAGGTGGAAGCTCTACTTTTAAAAATCACATTAGGATATCTAAAATAATTCAAAATTTTAAAATATTATTCTTTCTAATATCCATAAATTTTTTATATCAAATTATATCATTTATCATAATTCTTTGACTCAAAGAATCAACATTCCTGACTTACTCAAAGTAATCCAGATTACCATGCTTCCGCTGCGCACTCTGATCTAACAATCAAAATTTCTTAGCTTCACCAAAAAAATTTTGATCAAATTATTTCTTTATCTTATCAATAGAAAAGATCTAAAATTTTAAATTTCAATTTCAGTCAAAGATTAACTTTCGATTCTCATTGATACTTTTACTGGTGTACAATAATCTTGATTAATCTTTGAGTCTAATATCATATTTAAACCATCATATAGATTTACTATAATCAATATGAATCAAATCTTAATTCTCATATCAATTCAATTCGATTATTTTCAAATCAAATCTTTATAAGTCAAATTAACGAGAAAATCCTTCAATGCTCCATCAAATTTGGACATAATTTGAATATATAAGAACTTCAAATCATTATTTTTTTCTAAAACTTCTATAATCAAGATTTTTAATATCTATCACGTATCTTTTTACAACAATCATACAAGCCTCAAAAATCAAATCTCCATTTAATAGTAGATTCAATTTGGAACCTCGTTAACAAAAGCAAAGGAACTCCATATCAATTTCTAAATCCAAAATTTTTAAATTATAAATTCACATGGATCCCTTAATCTGAAATAAATATAAATCTGATCTTTTATCTTAATCTAAAGATATCAATTTTTCATTAACAACCTCAACAATAATATCAGAAAATCTCTTAATCAACTTAGATACGAAATCTTTAAATTGAAATTTCATACACATCATGTACTCTCCAAGAGATATAATAAGATCCATTATTTAGATCTAAGGATGATGATTTAAGATTCCAGTACGATGAATATCCTACAACCTCATAATCGATTTCATCAATAAGAAATAGGTTTCTTTGCAATATCCTCAAATATGCCACTTTATCTATGATCCACATACCAAGTTCACTTTCGATAAATATTCCAATCAAGCACCATAAAAAAAAACTTTCTTAGCCCATTCTGAAACAATATTTTATTATCAAATCTTTATCTTGCCAATAATAGTCAACTTCTCAACTAGAAGTAATATCATAGTATTATTCTCACATCGAATTTAAACTTACGATTCACTTGAATAACCAATGATCAAATTAATAACCATAATGCACAATAAAATTTTATATCAATCATTTTGTGATTACTTTCGATCAAGATCTAACTAATCATATCATGATCTATAGATTATCCATCATATTTCAAACTCCATATGTCATAATCTCTTGCGATCCTTTTATACATAATCTCAATATTTAATCAAAATTTTTTAAATATTTCTCCCACTACAATCATCAAAGATCTACACCATAATGTCCTTAGTGTCTATCCACTTACACTCCTTCTATATCTGATTTTATGTTTCATAATTCATCCACTTATGCTCTGATACCATATTAATTGTCACGCCCCCGAACCGAGATTGTGAATCGAGGGTCATGGCAACCGCCGCATACTCATAGAAAACTCTTCCTATAAGCATGCAAGGCATCTTATCATGCTATCTTAAAACAACAGCAAAATAATTAGACAATAATTTAAATCCAAAATATAACGATCTAAATTTTTTCTTTAATATTTCAATAAATTCAACAATGATTCATAGTCCTTACATCAAATTCAATAAGATTTTCAACCAAAAATAAAAGTATAGAGATTCTACTTCTGATCACTCTTCCATTCATATCTTGTATCATCTTAATTCCTCAACATCTGTAAAAACAGTAAAATAAGAGGTAATGAGCTAGACAGCCCAATAAGCAATGATCACTTCTCAACAGATTTCATCAGGCATTTAAGTAAATAATTATTTATAGAAAATAAGCATATAGAGTTCATCAATTCGAAATCAATTTCAATTATGCAATATAATTCATGCCAAATTCATTTTTTTTCGAAAATTCAAGTTTCTTTCCAGATTTTAATTTCTTTTGTTCTTAAATTTTTTTCATCAACCATGAGCTATGACTACATTTTCCCTATGGTAGGATCATAATTCCGCATATCTGCTTGCGGTAGGCTGCGAATCATCTGACAGCCATATCCTTTGGAACTGCTGGTCTCACTGGCGGTTTGTCGCTGGTCTCTCTAGCGACATGTCGCTGGTCTCACTGACGATATAAACTCTCAGGATAATCAATTGCCAACGTATATGCCCCCATTGACGGGGTCCTTTACATAGTCAGGTTGTCAATTCATAATGTTTCTTATATCATAATTCTTCATAAATCATATTTCATATTTTAATTTTGATAATAAAAATAAATAATCATGTAGTATCGAAATCAATCAATATAATGCATCATGCAATCAATATGTTCAATCATACTTCATCATAACATTTCAAATAAGATATTTTCATAACAAAATACCATTCATCCAATTCATGCATCATTTCATAAATCATGTCAAAAAAATATATTATAATTTATCGATAAATCTAGAAAAAGTGAAACATTACTTACCTCGAACGCATTCCAATAAATCCACATAATTCTATAAATTTTCTTTGAAAAATTCTATTCGTAGATCATATCGTGATATCCCATGATCAAACATCCACAATCCTATACAGAATCAATTTCAATAATTAGAAAGAATACGAATACCATATTTCAACAGTTTAGATTGGGTCCGATCATCTAATTTCATCTAATCAAAATCTAATTAGGACCTAAACAATCCAAAGTTTGACTATCTGATCAAATCGGATTCAAAATGATAGGATCGAGGTTTCTTCATCGATTTCATAAAATCAAGTAGAGAGAGAAAATCAGAGGAGAGAGAATTTATGAGGTACAATTCGAATTGATCAGATGACACAATCCAACATTACGATTGGTCCAATATCTCGATTGGTGAAATCAATATGATCAAATCAAGTCATGGCTAGATCGGGATGATCAAATCTAAAGATTCATGGTCTGATCAAGGTGGGTGCCAGTACGCTATCTGACAATCGTGGATCAGGATTCTTCATTAAAATCAGATCAAGACTATTAAAAGAAATTTCTTCATTCACTAACCTTTTTAGAGAGAGAATCAATCAAGAGAGAGAATATTTTAGAGAGAGAAAATTCTAGAGAGAGAAAATTTTAGAGAGAGAAAACTCATCTTGAACTCCTCAGACGATATGATTCAACAAATTCGATCGATCAGATCAAATCATGCTAAGATTATCATGTGGATAATTTAATAAAATTATAAAAATTAAAATCTAAAAATACCTAATCTGATCAAAGTGGATGTCGGTGTACCGTCCGACGATCACAGATCAAAAATCCATCACGAGAATCATTTAAATTCATCATCATTCTTCTCAAAATTTTAGAAAATCTTAGGAGAGAGAAATAATCTAGAGAGAAGATTTTAGAGAGAGAAAGTAGAGAGAGAAAGTATAATTCTAGAGAGAGAAAATATTAGTTCAGGTTGAAGAGAGAGAGGGAAGAGAGAGAAACTCTCTTTCTCATATTTTTATTATTTATATCATTATTTATTAATTTATTATTATTTTCTTCTTCTTCTTTTCTTTCCTTTTTTTTTCTTTTTCTTTTTCTTCACGGAAGAGAGAGGAGAGAAAATCCTATTTATTATATTATTATATTATTATTATTTTATTTTTCTTCTTTTTTTTTCCTTTTCCTTTTCCTTTTTCTTTTCTTTTTTCTTCTTTTTCTTTTCTTTTCCTTTTCCTTCTTCTTCTTTTCTTTTTCTTTTTCTTTTCCTTCTTCTTCTTCTTCTTCTTTTCTTCTTTCCCGTGGGTTCCTTTGGGCCAAAACAGGGGATCTTTAATCCCCTCATTGGTTGGCCTATCGACTATGCAGTCGGCACGAGGATGGTCGGCAGTCGAAGGGGGGCGATCCGGTGGCAAGAGGGAGACCAAACCGGTGGTCGGCGGTGACCACCGGTGTTGGAAATCAAAGAAAATGGGCAAAAATAGAGGTTTCTTCTGCAATAAAATTTGATGACTCCGGTCGCCAGCGAGCGTGCACACAGGCATGGGAAGGATAGGGAAGAAGAGAGGAAGGGGAGGAGGCTTACCTCCGACGCCGGCGAGGCTTTTTCGGCGAGCAATTGGATGGGCACAGGGATGGGTCTCCACGGTGGTTTTTCGATGATTGCCGTCGACTGGATCTCAGATCTTTGGTGGAAGGGAGAGAGGAGGGATCTCCTCCTTAAATAGAGCTGGAGGGAGCTCTTTTCTGACTCCGATTGGGAGCCGACGAGAGGAGGAAGAAGACTCCCTTCGGGAGTCCTTCTCCTTTGTTTTTCTCCTTTTTTTTCGTTTGGGCTTTGGCTGATTCTGGGCTGGGATTCATTACATGGGCCGGGCCATGACAAGGACTCTTGGTCGAAGAGTCTCAGTCCAGTGGGACTCTTCACTAGCCATCAGATCAGATAGGAACCCATAATGTGTGTGATCTCGTAGGTTCGAACCTAAGCCGGTAGCATAGGAATCAATTCTGGTACTAATCGAAGTGACCATCTAGCAATGGTACCCAACGTCTGGATAGGTCGAATAGTTGCAATCGCAATATTCAAAATCTACGCAAATATGGTTACTATATAATTCATCCCTTTTGATCCTTGTGTATAGGATGACTCAGGATTAAACTGTCAACCCTGATTAGATCATCCGAATCATGCTCAACTCAAACAGTCCTGTGACTCCTCACTAGGACTACCCTGGCCAAGGTTTTGCTAAATTGAAACATGACTGTACACAGCTCCTGAGCTGGAGTGGTCAATCCCATCTTGACACATGCACTAACAAGTCAAGTACTTGACTACACCCAGCAGCCTTCCATCACTGAATTAGAAATTCAAGTAGTCCAGTGCCTAAATGCAGTGAGTTGCTTGTAAGTCACTGTGGCAGTTTCAGGTCAGAGGGACAGTTATACCCATATCCCATCGGAGCAAATCTTGACAACAGAAAAAGCTCCGGAGTCAATCACGTTCAGTGCAGATGTACCCTTACATCTCATCTGTATGCCATACCAGTGTCTCCACACTCCTTGGTTAAGAGGACAACCAACCCATATGGCACACAACGACCTATGCTTGATAAATGTTGTTGTCCTTGGTAACAATGTATCATTTGGTAACGAACAGGTTTAAGGACTAAACGACAAATCCTCCTTTGTCGAGTCTAAATAGTCCTAAAGACTTCACTACAACACAGGAGTTCATTAGAAGATGAAACAATTTGTGATGAAAAATATCAAAATAACTTTTATTTATTTATAATTCTTATACTAATATAGAGAAGAGCACAACTATCAACAGGCTGACGATTGGCTTTGGGATACTATTCCCAACACCCAAGACAACCTTTTAACATAACTTGTATTATGCTAGGACAACCTTATGTCAGGATGATCTTTGACTAACCCAAAGCTTATCAATTAGATCTCTAATTTTGATTAAAGATTTATGATCTAAACTTTCAGATCTAACCTAAGTTTTAGATCTAAGCATAAAAATCAAAACTAATTAAAAATAGAAAATTAGATCTAATCTAAATTTTAGTTTTAATGGAAAGTAGAAATTTCAGATCTAATCTAAATTTCGGATCTAATTGAAAGTAAAAATTTTAGATATATTTGAAAGCATAAATTTTAGATCTAAAACTCATATTAGATCAATAATACATGCCTTAAATTCTCAACCCTTGAGAATATGTGTCATTATCTGACTCTGATATTAGTTGAAAAAAAAATCATAGATATGCATACAAGATCAACAAAAATTTTAGAAAAATAGAAGACATCTAATCTAGTGTGCATCTTTGAGATTACATCTCATAAGGTCAATTCTATCATGTTCTTAAGATCAAAAATATGAAAATAAAGTAAACATGAAGATCAAATCTTCACCTTAGCATGGGTAGATCTTCACCATGGTTTGATGATCATGGATATCTTCTTGTCAGATTTCTTAAAAAGCCGCACATACGTTCGGTCTCTACAAGTATCTACGAGAATGATTTAGGATGCTCCTCTTGATCTTGATCTTTTTTCTTCAAGAAAAATCAACATGTTGTTGGATTTTTTACTGATGCTAGTGCATGTGAATTTTAAAATTTTTCTAAATTCAAAATATAATAAAAAATTAGATTAAAATACTTTTAATTTAAGTATGTATTAATCATATGAAAGTACCTACGGATCTAGTTCATATATTGAAATTAATATAAACTGATTTTAGGAATAACAAATGAAAGCTTGTAATCAATTCACATACCTGAATCATTTTTCTTTTTGTTTCAAACTTGTAACTGGGGTTGAATCCAATTTAATCCCTAGATCTGGGGTCTGAACAGATTTTGAATCAGCAGCACCAGTGTCTTGCCTCTACGGATATCTACAGGATTGGCCTAAATCGATTCTTTTGACTCATGCTTGCTTGAACCAAAAGTCTGAATAGGCTTGAACCAAGCCTGGATAAGGATAAACACTTTGTGAACTCTTTTAATCTTTCTTTCTTGATTTTTGAACAAATCAAGAATCTTTCTTGATCTCTCAACTAATCAAAAAGAATAATAATCAAAAAGTGGTTGTAACTAATTCTCAACAAACTTGAGATGGAAGGAAACAAACCAAGAGCAAGTTGGCGCCAACTATTGACACTTTGTTGCCGCCCACCCCTTTTTTGGCTCCAAGAAAAGATGCCTAGAGAGAGAGGGCATGGGTAGCGAGAGAAAGAGGAGGGAGGTGTGGGCCCAATAATAGGTGGCGGCAAGATGGGAGGAAGAGAGCTTGTGTGAGAAGTAAAGGCTAGGGTCTTTTATATAGATAACTTAAGGGTATTCTAATTAATTAGGATCCCTCCTCCTAATCATATTAGAAGTCCAAGCCATAATATACTTTATAAGTCTAATTATTATCAATCTAGATCTTCTCCCTTTATGTATATCCCCATAGATTCAATTCTATCTGATAGTGAGACATACCTTGATCCTATCATAAGTATCACTAAAATCCCTTTCAGTGGATCGGAATAATTTCACTCTAATTTGATTAGGATCATTGATCCAAAATGATCCTATTAAGCTCTTATAATCTACCAGTGACATCTAGCAATATATCATGATAACCCAGCTGAACCGAAAAAGAACCTCTAGGTGTAAGTTGATATATGATATAGTTCCTCTATCATGAATCCCATCTAGATGGCAGGTCATGGATAATTTGTCAAACCTCATCATCAGTCATATGATAAATCTGATCAGCTCAAGTCTATTAGTGATACTAAATAGAAACTCTTTTTCATCAATCATACTGCTATGATCATAGACTTATGGACTCAGCTTTTCAAATCTTATAAGACTACTCCTCTCTATTAAGATCGACAGATCTCATATAGACACATACGTCGCTCGCACAGCTTAACCAACTGAAGCCAACATCCACTACAAAAACTTATAATCGACTTAATGTTTATGTGTAGTCAAACTACAATAATCTTATTATAAGCAATTATGATACCGCAGATCAAAAGACTAGTCACATAACTACAGCACCAAGATAATCACTGATGATGGAATAAAATTCATATGATCTCTTGTATGGTCACGCTTAGTACTAGTTATTTTCTAATATCTATCAGTATTTTTCACTCAGTGTCTCTATACCATAGATTAAAATATCATCTATCTTGAAGGAAGCGAACTGTGCACTGATCTATCTAGATAAATCACCATCCCTATGACTATCCTAAAATCGGTAGCAATTTTGGAATCGATCATATATGCCTCTAATTCTCAATATTTGAAAATATGTATCGTAACATAAATTTTAAGGATAATTCAAGAACATATAATACTTAAATAGAAAAAAAAACTTATCTTTTATTGATTAAATCAATAGTTTAAGTATAAATTTGTATCATAGAATAAAATGTGTCAACCAATAATTGACTTTTAGAACATACATCTAACATTCTCCTACTTGGACTAAAGCCAATTGGCCATTAATCTACACCCCATCTTCTCAAGATAAGCTTTTATTTTAGACTGACTCAACTATTTTGTCAGCGAGTCTACCACATTATCCGCAGAGTCTATTCTTTGCACCTCAATATATTGCTTCTTAAGATAATCGCGTATGATATGGAACAGCTAATTTAATGTGCTTTGATTTTTAATAAGATCGAAGCTCTTTAGCAAGTACTATGCCTCCATTGCAGTACAATGGTATGGCATCTAATTTCATTGCACCAAGTTTTGCAGTAAATTTTTTGAACCAGAAGCCTTCTTTTGTGATATCTGAAATGGCGACATACTTAGCCTTTGTGATCGAATCTGCGATGATGCTTTGCTTGAAATACTTCCAATTGACTATACAACTATTGCATACGAACACATATCTCGATGTACACTTTCTATCATCAAGATCCTATTATGATCCAGGTGGTGTGCCCAAGGCTCAGGGGACCAAGGCTAAGGCCAAGGTCCATCATTCATGAGGGCTTCATGGAGGCTCTAGGGCTAGTTGGGCCCTAGGTTGAAAGGCTGTGGGCCTTTCGGGTTCTTAAGGTCTAGGTTATGTGGGCCTCAAGGAACCAACTCTTTATGGACCAGGTCTGGGCCTAGGATAGGTGAGATTAGGTCGAGTCATGGGTGTACATGAGCTTGGGTTAACCTAATCTCCCATAGAGATGGTCAAGGAAGTTTTGGGTTTGGGTCACCTGACCCGATGTTTATATATACATGTACTTGTATAGTTTTGATTAAGCCAAGAAAATAGACAACTCTTTCTCCCAAGTCTCTCTCTCTCTTCTCCCTCTCTTTCCAGCAATCTTCCATACACCAAGAGCAAGAAACCCTAGGGTTTCTTGCCGCCAGTCCATAAAAGGAAAGAAAGGAAGGAAGGCGCTAGCCCCTTTCCCCATTGCAGCCACCAGCCATTTCTTCTCTCTCCTCTCTTGCAGGTACCCAAACACTAGGACCAGGACCTAGAATCTCTTTAGAAGAGATTGGTACAAGTCTCTCTTAGATCTAAAGTTGATCTGAGGTCGTTTGAGGCACGGGTGAGATCTCCATCAACAGATCTACAAAAAGGCTGCAGCAGGATAGATCTGCGAGGTCTGTCTCCATCTATCTTCTTTCCCATCTAGAGTACCCCGATTTGAGATCTATGAATTGGAGGACCTCGATCTAGTTCTAATATAGTTGGGTACCAGATCTTGGATTTTTTAGAGGTGGTTTCAAAGGCGTTCTTCATCTGGAACGAAAGGCTGACGAAGAAGACAGCAACCAGGCTGATTTCGTCAAGGGCCTTGGATCATGTCCAGAAGTCTCCAGATCTATTTGTTGCTGGTTCTGCTGCACCAAAGATTCGTGGGAGGAGCCAGGATTGTACTCCAATAGTTAGTATCAGAGCCACGATGGTGAGGAAGCGGTTCCAAGTGCGAGAAGTTGAAGATCCCAAGTGCTGAAAATTTTCAGCAAGGTACCATCAAGGTATATTCTATACTTCTTGATTTTATATTGCTTGTTTGGCATGGATCCAGTCATGGGCAGCAATATGAAGGTCAATTTTGAGAAGTTTGATGGTAAGGAGAATTTTTTTATGTGGAAAATCCGGGTGGAGGATCTTCTGGTGCAAGCAGATCTGGATCAGGCTTTGGATGAGAAGCCTAAGGGAATGACAGATAGACAGTGGGCATCGTTAGAGAAGAAAGCATGCTCGGTGATTAGAGGATGTTTGGCGGATGCGGTGTTGTATTCGGTGCTGGAAGAAAAGACCCTGAAGGGCCTTTGGTTGAAGTTGCACACCATGTACATGGGGAAGAATATGTGCAACAAGCTGATGCTGAAGAAGAGGTTGTACAGTCTTCGGATGCAGGAGGGATCTGATGTGATTGGCCACATTCAGAGGTTCGACCAGTTGTGCACGGAGTTGGTGAAGCTGGATGAGGAGGACAAGTCTTTATTGCTTCTATGTTCGCTGCCCGGATCATATGATTCTTTGGTGACTACACTGCTCTACGGCAAGGAGACTCTGGAGTATGAGGACATGGTCTCGGTGCTGAGGTCGAATGAGCAGATGAAAAAGTTGACCAGAGATCGGGCTCCCCAGGAGGGTTTGGCAGTAGAGGAGAGGACAGGTAGAGGCAGAGGCAGAAGCAAGTCCAGGGGACGGTCCAAGTCTAGGAAGGGAAAGAAAGAGGTGAAATGCTTCAAGTGCAACGAGTTCGGGCACTTCAAGCGAGAATGTCCACTATGGAAGAGCAAGAAGGGAGAAAGAAGTGGCTCAGAATCAGTGAGTGCAGTTGCTGGGCAGTAGGTGGAGGATGATCTACTTGTGGTATCAGATGGCACAGACATTACACAGAGGAGTGGACACTAGACTCTGCATGCTCACATCACTACACACCACACAGGTCTTGGTTTGCGACATACACCAAGACAGATGAGGGATCAGTGACTCTAGACGACAATCATCCTTACAAGATAGCTGGGATAGGGACAGTTAGGGTGAGGATGTTTGATGGGATTGTGAGGACATCGACAATGTAAAGCACATCCCGGAGCTGGAAAAGAATCTAGTGTCACTTGGCTACTTGGAGCGCAGTGGATACAGCTTCAGCAGTAGGGCTAGAAGTGGAGTACTGAATATCTCCAATGGAGCTATGGTGGTGATGAGAGGCAGGAGGTTGGACAATAACCTCTATCGCATGGAGGGATCTGTGGTGACCGGAGAGTCTGATGCAGCAGCTGCAGCACAGGACTAGGAGGGGACTTACAGGATGTGGCACTACCGCCTAGGCCACATGGTGACAGGGGGTTGAGGGAGTTGAGCAGGAGAGGACTTATCTCTGATCTGGAGGATGGTGCTACAGGAGAGATCTGTGAGTCTTGCCAGATGGGAAAGCAGAGGAGAGTTCAGTTCACCATCAGTATAGCCCGCAGTGCAGCCCTCTGGAGTTAGTACACACGGATGTGTGGGGACCAGCCCTAGTTTTAGCTAGGAATGGGGCCAGATACTTCATGATCCTGATTGGTGATTTCTCAAGGAAGCTCTGGATTTACTTCATGAGAGAGAAGTCAGAGGTCTTCACCAAGTTCAAGATCTGGAGAGCTGAGGTCGAGAAGGAGCAGGGGAGGAGCGTGAAGTGTCTGAGGTCAGACAATGGTGGGGAGTATACTAGCAGAGAGTTCCAGGATTACTGTGAGGAGTGT
>NC_025994.2:29185319-29225116 GCF_000442705.2 Elaeis guineensis
CGAAAGGCTGCTGGGTGTAGTCAAGTACTTGACTTGTCGGCGCATATGTCAAGATGGGATTGACCACTCCAGTTCCGGAGCTGTGTACAGTTGTATTTTAATTTAGCAAAATCTTGGCCAAGATAGTACTAGTGAGGAGTCACAGGACTGTTTGAGTTGAGCACGATTCGGATGATCTAATCAGGGTTGACAGTTTAACCCTGAGTCGTCCTATACACAGGGGTCAAAAGGGATGAATTATATAGTAACCATATTCGCATAGGTTCTGAATGTTGCGATTGTGACTATTCGATCTATCTGAATGTCGGGTACCATTGCTAGATGGTCACTTCAATTAGTACAAGAATTGATTTCTGTGTTATCGGCTTAGGTTCGAACCTGTGGGGTCACACACATTAGAGTTCCTATCTGATCTGATGGCTGGTGAAGAGTCCCATCGGACTGGGACTCTTCGATCAAGAGTCCTAATGCTCAAGGACTCTGAGTCCTACGTGTCTGGGACTTTGTGATCGAGAATCATGATTCTCTGATCATGAGTTCCACACATTTTGGATACCGGGGTTAAGAGTCCCACTGGTTTGGGACTCTTCAATCAGGGTTTCATATTGATGGACTTTGATGCCCGATTGCCCATCAGATTTAGACTCAGTATTTATGAGAGATTTAATTAGTGATTTGATCACTAATTAACTCAATTTGATTGAGTAATTATTTTTGGATCAAGTCAAATTGAATTGGATTCAGTTGGGTTTGACCCGATTAGGTTAAGAGTTGACCTAATCGCCGAGGTGGTTTGGTCCCTGATTTGATCAGGAGTTGGGCTTAGTCAATTCCTGATTTGATTAGAATTTTATTGAGCCTAATTAAGCCTAATTGTGTTGGGTTTAATTTAGTCTAATTATGCCTAACCTATTTTAATAAGGTTGGTTCAATTAGATTTGAATCCACCTTGACTTATCTCCCTGTGCCACCTCACCTCACCTGCACCTATTTGAATTCACGAGAAACAAGTTCTCATAAATTTTCTCCCATGCTGAAGCCTTCCCATGCCCTTCCTTTTTGCACCATTTTGAGTGGATAAAGATGGTTGGTTGGCCATTCAAATTCAAATGAAGTTTGAATTTGAATGGGCAACTAATCTCATGCGCCACCTTACCCACTTGTGCGCCACTTACTCTATACGAGAAAAAATTTCTCGTGTAAATTCTCCATGCACAAAGAACCCACACCCCCTTCTTCTCATGCCAAGAGTGGATAAAGATTGGTTGGTTGGCATTTGAATTCAAATTCGATTTGAATTCAAGTGAGCAACCAACTAGCTTTATCCTCTCACGCAGTGAAAATGCTGAAAAGATGTAGTCTTGCACCATTTTAAAATGAGAGAAAAGGTGGGGAATGTGCATATCTGATCCGCAAGAGAAAAGGTGGCATAAGAAAGGCCTTCTGCATGAGAAAAGAAAAGAAAAAAAGGAAACAGAAAGGGCGCAGGGTTTTTTCTGAGAGTACCCTAGGGTTTCTGTCTAGGGTTCGAGAAGTGAGAAGGTGAGCTACGAGTGTCGTGAGTCCATCAAACTTTAGAAAGAGCTTCATCAATCTCTATACTATCTTTGCTAATGATCCAGAGTATTCGAGGAATCGACAGACATCGATCGAAGGAGTTCGATCAGCATCAGCCGTCGAAAGGATTTTGCAACGAACTAGCATTCGTGAGGAGCCGATCAGATCGAGAGCTTCATGTGGATGATCCGTGGAGGCCAGACATACTATGTGACTGTATTACAATGATCAAACCTTTTCGATGGTGATCAGACTGCAGCGATCGACTACCTGCACGAAGGTAATGTGTTCTGAACACATAACAGTAAAATATTTATCGTAGAATTCAAAATTTTAAATTTAAATACATGCTATATATATCATATTTATATCTTTATGTAGGGTTAATATATATTAATTAATTAGATTAATTAATAATTTTCACTGTAAAATTATAATTTTGAAAAATTTTTAAAATTATCATTTTACCCCTGCACTGAAATTCCCACACTGGGATGATAAATGATGAGACTCTTAATTAAAAATTATTTTTTAAGAAAAGAAAAGGACTTAATAAAATTAGATTTTATTTTGATTATGAGATAATTGTATTGTGTTTTTCATTAATATATATAGTGATCGTAATAAATCACTACGTCTATTGGTGTAGGGTTATATCATGAATACACTTTAGATGGTTACAATCTCACAATCTATGGTAAGAAATCAAAAGCCAAGCTCGATTTGGAATAGGTTGACCTATTGATGTCTAAGGCAAGTGCTTTGAAAGGTGGTTACTTAATTAGGATCGTTGTTTTTGCATGGGGAGCCTCCCACCAATCTTCACTTATCTGATCAATTTGGTTGATCAAATTCTTTTTGGGCTGCTTAGTGTTGAGTTCACCATATTTGCATTGCACCATGAGTCTGATCTTGGTGAACCAAGATAGGATCTCTCAAGTAGATCCAATGTAATTATGAATTTACATGTGATGTAAATAAATAATTAAAACCTAAAGAAGATCTAAATTAAATCTTCTTATAGATATTAAATTGAGCGATCTTCCACCATTGTAAATATGCAGACCCTTCCTAGTATTGATTATTCTCGATTGGATACAGTGGTTCAGTTGCATCGAAAAGATGCAACCATTCTATTAGCATGAGATGTTGTGGGGTGGAGATGAGGTTGGACCCAATAACTGTCAGGTGAGGGTCTCAATGACAACTTCACTTCGCAAGAATAGTGGGTCTGACTTAACTAAAGAATGAGATCAATAACTGTCAGATGAAGCTTCACAAATTAAAGACCGATGACTATTGTAATTTGTTTGCGAAGCATTGGATAAGAGTTGTCCACTTATTAATGATACATCATTAATAACTATCAAGTGAGGTTCTGTGCCAATCGGTGAGACCACAGTACCCACCTGAAATTCTAATCATGGAGATTTTCATTTCTCCATTTGATAAGTAAGGGAGATTCAAGAAAATAATGTGAGTCAAGTTTGTTTTTAAAATAAAACCTCTAAAACAAACTAAAACAAGTCAAATACAAAGTCTAACTAGAATCTTTTTGTTTGTAGAAAATATCTGCTTTCAATCCACTCGCTCGTATCCTTGAGACCAACCACTTGACTAGATCCAATTTCAAAGATTGGCTCCAAAACTTGAAGATAGTCTAAAATTATGAGAAGCTAAGTTATATGCTAGACCAAAATATTTTCTCCTTGCCAGCTCATCCAACCTCGAATCAATGGGCATCCCATATGAAAAGTGGTTGGATGACGACAACAAGGTTTGGTGCTATATGCTGGCATCCATGTCTAATGAGCTTTAATGCCAGCACGAGCACATCAAAACTGTCAAGGGCATACTGACTCATCTATAAGAGTTATATGGTGAGCAGAACTGCACAGCTCGCTATGAAGTATCCAAAAGACTCTTCAAGGCAAAGATGCATGATGAGCAGTTTATCCATGATCATTATCTAACAATGATCAAGGACTTGGAGGAGCTTAAGAAGCTCAGCGTGTCAATGGATAAGAAATTATAGATAGATTTGATTCTGCAGTCTCTTACTGATTGATATGTACAGTTTATTGTAAACCACTATATAAATAAAATTCAGTGCACCAAAGCTGAGTTGTTAAATATGCTGGTAACCACTGAAGGAGCCTTGAAGAGTTTAAGGGGTATTGTTTTTATTATGAAACAGACTTCATCTTTCAAGAAAAAGTCTACTGGAAAGAAGAAGAAGCCCACGAAGAAATAGAAGACTCAGAACAAACCTACGAAGGAACCTCCCAAAAAGGCCATGGATAAGGGAAAGCGTTTCCATTGCGATGCTAACAGCCATTGGAAGAGAAACCTTCCTACTTACCTGACAAGCTTGAAGAACAAGAAAGGCGGTGCACCTTCTGAAGATATGTTAGACCTGCTTGTTCTTGAAACTAATATTATGATTTTTTCTACTTCAAGTTGGATTATAGACTCCAATTCTAGTGCTCATTTATGCACTTCTATACAAGGTCTTGAGGAATGTAGAAGGCTGAGGGAAGGAGAAATGACCCTATGAGTCAGAAATGGAGCAAAAATTACTGCTATGGCTGTGGGGACCTATCCTCTGCAATTACTGTTTGGTTTTAGTTTAATATTTAGGGACTATTACTATGTGTCTACTACTAACAGGAATTTGATTTCTGTTTCTTCTTTAACATAGGATAATTATGTAATTAGTTTTCATAAGAACTACTATACCATTTATTTGAAAAATAAAATGGTTGGATGTACTTTCTTAATTAATAGTTTCTATCATTTACATATTGATGTATCTGTGAATGTAACTAAGTAAGAAGTGAATGCCATAGGATCTAAAAGATCTAGAAATGAAATTAACCTGAAGTATATGTGGCACATTAGGTTAGATTATATAGGAGAAGAAAGGATTAGCAAACTGGAGAAAGATAGGCTTTGAGGCCCATTGGCTACTGAGTTATATCCAATCTACGAATTCTAGCTTCAAAAAAAATAATCAAGCTACCCTTTGTGGGATAAGGAGAAAGGACCACTAGGATACTTGTCCTGGTATACACTGATGTGTGCAGCTCATTTGATATGTCGGTCAGAGAAGGTTATCTCTACTTCATTATCTTTACCAACTATTTTTTATATTATGGGTATGTATATTTAATGAAACACAAATTTAAAGTCTTTGAAAAGTTTAAACAATTCAGAAATAAAGCAAAAAAGCAAACTAAAAAACTCCTTAAGGCTCTTCGATCAGATCGAGGAGGCGAATATCTTAGTGAAAAATTTTTAAGTTATCTCAAAGAATATGATATAGTCTCATAACAGACTCCATCTGAAATGCCTCAACTCAATGGTGTTTCAGAATAAAGAAATTAAACCTTATTAGATATAGTTCGATCCATGATGAGTTTTACTGACATTCTTTTATTTCTTTGGGGTCATAGTTTACTTATAGCTAATTATCTATTGAGTAGGATTCCCTCTAAGACCATTCCTACCACATCATATGAGATATAGAATGGTAAAAAACTGAGTTTGGATCATCTCAGAATTTTGGAATGTCCAGCCCATGTCAAAAGACTATAGGCGAACAAGCTAGAGATTAGATCTTTGAGAGATTATTTTATAGGGTATCCTAAGGAGTCTTTAGAATATTATTTCTATTTTTTAAAGAATTATAATATGATTGTGAGCCGACATGCCATCTTTTTTGAAAAATAATTCATTCAAGATGGAGGTAGTAAGAGACAGATTGGGCTCGAAAAGAAAGTCTCTGAAGAGCAACGAGTCTCAGATCCTATAGAACCCATTCAAGCTGAGCCAATATATGCATCTCCTCCTCCACCTCATAGATCTTATAGGATTTTTTATCTTCCTGAAAGATACTTAGGTATCATCACAAAGGATGTAGAGGAAATGGGAAATGGGCACATGGAGATGACCTCAAGACCTATAGTGAGGTGTGAAGGGAAAAACTATCTTTTTCCTTGTAGGATCTTTCATATCTAATGAGATCTGAGATGGAATATTTTTTTAAAAAAAATTATTCTATTTTATTTCAGATCTAATATCTTTTAGATCTGATTCTTATTATCTAATATTTAATCTAAAATTAAATCTAAAACTTGAGGATTAGAGGAATACCTATAGGGTAACTAGATTACCCTGTAGATGATCGCAGCAACGCCCGAGGTTCTAAAATAGCCATGCAGTCGCCTGGCCTCTATCAGTATCTACTCAAGTAGGATCTAGATTACCTTCTCCTCATGAATCATTGCTCCAAAAATCAGATCTAGATCTGATCTGCAAGATCTTCAAAAGATCTTCTGAAGCTGGAGCAGCAGCTTCTCGACAAATCCCTGTAGCCTTCTGATCAGGGAGCCACCATGTCTTGGACAAGCACCAGATGGATGCCCAACTTCTTGGATGTGAAGAGGGGAGGGAGAGGAGCAGAGGAGGTATGGAGAAGTGGAGGTATTTTATGTTTTTGCAGGGTATTAAGTAGATTCTTAAAAACCCTAGGCACAGACAGGGTTTAAATAAACCCTGCTGCGCCATGCAGTGCCACATCATTCGACCAATCAAAAAATTTTAATTAATTCTGAAAAAATTTTGATTGATGGAGTGATGTCATATGATCATATCAGATAAAAACCCCACCAAACCCTCCTACTATTGGTGCCAACACTGGATAAACACAGTGAGATTGGTGCCCAACAGTTTGAGTCGATCAAGGCATAGAGTCCTCATCTCATGGGACTCTATCCTTATCCACTTGGGGTGCACACCATATCTGATCATGGTGCCCACTTTGAGGGTAAAATTAGCAGGTGGACACTCCATAAAAACTCTCCAATGACCTCTTGCCAAGTGGCCTTCAGTTCAAGATCCATAAGTCAATGTTTGATCGGTGTCCTAAAATGAAAATGGCAGGTGACAAGAATTGGCAGGTGTTGTCTTAAATTCATCTCATGAATTAAGATAAAATTTTTTTGAGCTGGACTAGCTTCAGTCAGACTGAGAGAAACCTTCTCAAGATTCTCTGGGTGAGTAAAATCACATTTGACTCAGTCGAGATGAAAAAGATTGCACGAGGAGAAAGTTAGGCTCAATCGTGTGCTAGCACGATTTCCTTGAACCTAATTGGATCTAATCCAAATCAATCGAACTGGGCTAGCTTGATTGATGACATCCAGACCCTAACTCTTATTTGTGTGATCCAGTTAGGTTTATTTCAATATGGTAATGAGACATGTCATGATCTTATCATCGACATCATCGAAACTCCTTTCGATGGACCAAAACTCTTCTGATTCAGACAATTAGAATGATCGATCATCAAGATCATTCTAATTGCTCCCAAAATCCACCAGTGATACTTAACAGTATATGGTGGCAACCCATCAGAAATGAAGATGAATCTCTCAGTGCAGCTACCTGTGTGATTAAGTTCTTCTATCATGAGTCCCGACTGAATTAGGGTTAAGGTGAACTCGTCAAATCCAACATCAGTCATATGAATCAATCGATCGATCGAAGTCCGATGTGAAACCTCAATGGAAAACTCTTTTTCATTATTTCACTCTACCATGGCCATGGGCTTAAGGACTCGATCTTTTGATCATCATAGGACTACTCCTCTCATCTATCGAGGTTGATAGATCCCATCTTGGTGCAGTTTGATTCCTACAATGAATATGCTACAGCCAACATACACCTTAGGATTCCGAATGGCTAGGAGATCAAGTTATGGTGTAGTCAAACTATAACACACTCAAGGTGAACTATCGATGTACCTCAGATTAAAGAACTAGACACACAGCTGCAGCATCGAGCTAGTCATCGATGAGAAGGTAGACTTCCTTATGACTGCTCGAGGTGGTCACGCTCAGTACTCTCATTCTCAATGAATACCTATACTCTCATTCCAGTGTCTCCACATCGTAGACTCAAGATACATCTACCCTAAGGAAGCGATCGTACACCAACCTTCCAGATCGATCACCATCCTTGTGATGATCCTATGGTCAGGAGCTGTTTATGAGTTAGTTATGTAAATTCATGTCTTAAATTTTCAACTTTTGAAAATATGAATTAACATTCCTACTAACTCAAAGGATGTATCATAGACATAATGTACATAATGTGATAGTAGAATAACCCTTTTATTCATTTATAGTCAAAATTATAAATTTACCCTTACATTTGTATAGGAATGTGTCAGCCAATCTGGCATCTAGGGCACACATCTAACAAACTCTCACTTGACCTAATGCCAATTGGCTACATATCTAAGTCCCATCTTCTCAAGGTGAGCTTCGATCTTCTGCTGGTCTAATGGCTTTGTCAGTGGGTTTGCCACATTGTTTGTGGAGTCGACTCTCTTAACCTCGACATAACTCTTTTTGAGGTAATCACAGATCAGATGGAATCACCGCTCGATATGCTTGGACTTCTAGTGAGACCTTGGCTCCTTAGCTAGGGCTATGGCTCTATTATTGTCATAGTAAAGAGGGATGGCATCCGATGACATCACTCCAAGCTCTGCGGCAAACTTTTTGTACCAGAATACCTCCTTCGCAGCTTTCGATGCAATAATATACTCTGCCTCCATGATAGAATCAGCAATTACCATCTGCTTGGAACTCTTCCAATTGATTACACCACCATTGCAAATGAACAGACTCCCAGATGTCGACTTTCAATCATCTATATCAGACATAAAGTCTGAGTCTGTAAATTTTTGAACCTAGAGTTCTCCATTCCCAAAGACTAGAAACATATCCTTAGTCCTTCTCAAGTACTTAAGGATATATTTCACAGAAGTCCAATGCTCTTCATCTGGATTCGACTGATATCTGCTTGTGACACTCACAGCATGGGCTATATCAGATCGTGTACATAGCATGGTATACATGAGGCTCCCTATTGGAGAAGCATAAGGGATCTTGCTCATGCATTCAATCTCCTCAGGTGTGCTAGGGCACATCTTCTTGGAGAGATGAATCCCATGTCTAAAAGGTACTAAATCTCTTTTGGAGTTTTTCATGCTAAACCTTTTTAGCACCTCCTCTATGTATATCTTTTGTGAAATCCCAGCATCCTATTTGGTTTATCTCTATAGACCTTAATACCCAGTATAAAGGATGCCTCTCCTAGACCTTTCATAGAGAACTGCTTAGACAACCATATTTTGATTGAGGTCAATATGAAAATATCATTCCCAATCAGGAGGATGTCATCTACGTACAGTACGAGGAAGACAACTGCACTCCCACTGACCTTCTTGAACACACATGGTTCTTCCTCATTTTTGATGAAACCAAATATTTTGATCACATCATTGAAATGAGTATTCCAGCTCCGAGATGCTTGCTTAAGTCCATAAATGGATCTTTGCAGCTTGCAAACCTTGTGATCATCATCACTGGATGTGAAATCAAGCGGCTGTTCCATATAGATATCTTCCTCAAGATATCCATTTAAGAATGCTGTTTTCACGTCCATCTACCATATTTCATAATCGAAATAGGCTGCAACAGCAAGCAATGTATGGATGGATTTTAGCATGGCTACAAACGAGAAGGTATCCTGATAGTCAATGCCTTCGCACTGACTATAACCTTTCGCTACGAGCCTAGCCTTGAATGTCTCCACATTCTCATCTGCACCTATCTTTCTCTTGAAGATCTATTTACACCTTATAGGTACAATACCTTTAGGTGGATCTACCAAGATTCAGACTTGGTTTGAGTGCATCGAGTCAATTTCTGATCTCATTGCCTCTAACCATTTCTAGGAGTCGATATCTGATATCGCCTCGTCATAGGTCTTGGGGTCATCACCATGAGCCCCATTTTTTGTGAGAAATATTTTCTCTACTTCCTCTTGTATAGTACCTAAGTACCTTTCAGGAGGATGGAAAGCCCTAGTCGATCTATGAGGTGGAAGAGGTTGTGATAGGATTGGTTCTAATTGATTGGGTTCGTTAGGTTCTTTAGATCATTGCTCTTGGGAGACATTCTCCTTGAGCTTAATTATTCTTCCGATGCCACTATCTTGAATAAACTATTTTTCAAAAAAAATAGCATGTCGATTTACAATCACATTGTGGTCTTCCAAAATATAGAAATAGTATCCTAATGACTCTTTAGGATATCCTATGAACCGAGCTCTAAAAGATCTGAACTCTAACTTGTCCGCCTACTATCTCTTGACATGAGCCGGACAATCTCAAATTTTGAGATGACTCAGACTTGGCTTCTTACCATGTCATATCTCATACGATGTGGTAGGAATGATTTTAGAGAGAACCTTATTCAATACATATATTGCTGTCATGAGACAATATCCCCAAAGAAACTTAGGGAGGTCCGTGAAGCTCATCATGGAACGGACCATATCTAATAGGGTCCGGTTTCTCCATTCTGAAACTCCGTTGAGTTGTGGCGTTCCAGGTGGAGTCCATTGAGAGACTATGCCATTGTCCTTAAGATAATCTAAGAATTTTTGGTTAAGGTATTCACCTCTTCGATCTGATCGAAGAACCTTAATGGGCTTTTCTGTTTGTTTTTCTACCTCAGGCCTGAATTCTTTGAACTTTTTAAAGGCTTCAGACTTGTGTTTCATTAGAAACATATATCCGTACCTAGATATATCATCAGTAAAGGTAATGAAGTAGATATAGTTGCCTCTAGCCAGCACATCAAATGGGCCGCACACATCTGTATGTACTAGAGCAAGTAGGTCTGTGGCCCTTTCCCCATGTCCCACAAAAGGGAGCTTGGTCATTTTGGCTTGAAGGCATGATTCACAAACTAGATATGACTCGAAAGTCAAGGGACTCAATAGCCCGGATTTTTCCAATTTGTTAACCCTGTCTTCCGCTATATGACCTAGCCTTAGGTGCCATAGATACCTATCATTTAGACTATCTTTAGGCCTTTTAATTTTCATGGCATTCACATTTTGCTCGATATGAAATATAGATATATCAATATATAGCTGATAGAGATCATAAATAAGAAAACCACTTGCAACTTTATTATTTTTATAAAATATGTTACAATGGTTCTTATGAAAGCTAATCACATAGCCTTCTTGTGCTAAACATGAAACAGAAATCAAATTCCTGCTTGCTGCAGGCACATAATAACAGTCTCTAAGAACTAAATATAATCCTAATAGTAATCGCAGAGGGTGGGTTTCCATGGTCATAGCAGCAACTCTTGCTCTGTTCCCGAGGCGTAGGATCATATCCCCATCCCTCAACCTCCTGATCTCCTCAAGTTCCTACATAGAAGTGCACAAATGAGCACTAGAACCAGAGTCAAGTACCCAACTGGACGCAGAGGAAACCGTAAGATTAGATTCTATAACGAGCATATCTCCAGAAGGACCATCCTTCTTGTTCTTCAGGGTGGCCAGGTACTGAGGACAGTTCTATTTTCAATGGCCGTCTGAATTGCAGTGAAAATATTTTCCCTTTTCAGCAGCTTTCTTCTTTGGTTCCATCTTCTTCCTTTTTCCATCCACCTTTTGCTTCTTCGTAGACTTCTTCTTCTTTCCAAAAGACTTTCTCTTGGAAGAAGTCCACTCCACAGTAAGGACTCAGCCTTTTGAACTCTTTAAAGAAAGCTCAGCCGTAACCAACATGTTCATTAACTCAGCCAAGGTACACTGCATCTTATGCATATGGAAGTTCATGATGAACTGACCATATGCATCAGACAAGGACTGAAGGATCACATCAATCTGAAAATCCTTGTCTAAGATGATACCGATCTTCTCAAGCTCCTCAAGATCCTTGATCATTGTCCAATAATGATCTTGGACTGACTGTCCATCACGCATTTTAGCCTTAAAAAGTCTTTGGCAGACTTGATACTTGGTTGCGCGACTTTGTTCACCAAATAACTCTTGTAGGTGAGCCAACATTTGATGGGTAGTCATAATATTCTCATGCTGGCGCTGCAAGTCAAGTCATCAGACATTGCACCCAACATGTAGTACCTGGCTTTGTTATCTTCATCCGTCCACTTTTTCAGAGATGCTCTCTATTCAGCAGTCGGACATGCTGGCATGGCAGGTGGGTCTTGGTCCAAGACATGAGTCAGTTTCTCAGAACTCAAAATAATTCTGTAGTTCCTCAACCAGTCTTTGAAATTGGATCCAGTCAATCTGTGGGTGTCTAGTATTTTGGTCAAGGAGTTGGACGCAGACATGTTTCCTATAGAGAGTCAAAAATTTTTAGTTAGATTTTGTAATCAGACTTAATCAATTTGTTTAAGAGTTTTATTTTTAAATAAATTAGGCTCCCACTATTTTCTCAGATCCCTACACTCCCTAGGTAGAGATGTAAAAATCTCCGTGATTAGTGATTTCTAGTGGGTGGTGCGGTCTCACCGACTGGCTCATCACCTCACCTAATAGTTATTGGTGATGGGTCAACCGATGAGTGGACAACTCTTGTCCAATGATTCTCTAATCATGGTGCACCCAAAATTTGATCTCTAATTCATGAAGCTCACCATGTCCGGAATATTACTCCAATCCTTAGTTAAGTCAGACCCACCATTTGCACGAACTAGATTCCTGATTGAGTCCCTCACCGTATCTGGAATATTGAGCGCAACCCATCCTCTAATCCGTAGCATCTAATGCCTAATGGACATAGTTGCATCTTTTCGGTGCAACTGAGCCACTGTAACCAGTCGAGAACAATCAACCCCGGAAAGAGCCCGTACATCCACAATGGTGGAAGACCTTAGACTTAATATTTTTTTAGAAAGATTTAATTTAGGTCTCATTAAACTTGACTTGACATAGTCATAACAATTATGACTAACCTAGTGGCATGGATTAGCTCAAATTGTTAGCCATCTCAAATCAGAACTGGGTCGACACATATGGCCAGGTAAATGAGATCGATGGAAGGGATATGCCATTAACTCAATAAGAATGCATTTAAGTCGAGTAGCTCCCAATTAAAAATCATTCGATCACATCTGCCCAACTTACCTTAGACACCAAATTATCGAACCAGAACCAATTGAGTTAGTTTACAATCCAGGCTCTAACCACTGAGCCAAATTAGGTCTTAACTTGATCGAGTCACATCTAAATGTAATTCGACCTTGACCTAGACTTAATCCTATTAGGCTGGTCAATTATTAGCTTTCATGATCCCATCTAATCAATTTTTGATTCGATTTGATCAACCGCTAGACCTAATTGAGCTATCCAAGCCCAAACCCAATTTTATGAAAATGACTTAGATCTGAAATTCTTAATTTTAGACCTAATTTAATTTTATAAGCTTAATTCATTAATTAAGTCTTGGATTCATAAATAAAATATATAAATAAATCTTAGGATTTCAAGATCTAGGATTTTGCAGAAAAGTAAGTTTAATTTCTGATTAAGGATGAACGCGCAGTACCCCTACACGCCATAAGAACACCCCATTGAATGGGAGAAGAGGGTCTTAAACCCTAGTTTGTTCTTATGACCAGACAGCCATGAGGAACACCTTAATCAGAAATATTGATTTAACTACAAAACTAGTTAGATCTAAGTTACATATCACATATATAATTTCAGATCTAACTTATACATGCTTTGCATACATCTCATGTATTAAAATCTGATCTAATTGGTATGCTTTTGGATCTGATACATCACATGTAACATCTGAAAAATAAGATTCAAATTGAACTATTCAATATGAAATCTATTCTAGACAGTTACTAGAACAATTCTACAACTAGTCTAGGAATGCAGCAGATCAATCTTATGAATTAATTAAATTTTATTTTTTATTTTTTGATCTAAATATAATATTTATAATATCAAAAAATTAGAGAATAAATTAGATCTAATTTATATTTTAATCATATTAAAACATAAAATTTCAAGACTATTCATAGTTTAAACTATTCCTAGTCTAGTCATGCATCTCATACATGTTAGATCTACTTAGATTTAATTTTAAATTTTTTAATTTCAGATCCAATCATATTTGATGTGATATCTGAAATCTATTAATATTAGATAAATAAAAATAAAAATTAGATCTAAATTAGATTTAAAATAGAGCCATCAACCTGGCTCTGATACCAGTTGAAGGGAAAAATCATCTTTGTCCTTGTAGGATCTTCCAAATCTAATGAGATATGGGATGGAATATTTTTAAAAAAAATTATTCTACTTTTTTTTAGATCTAAGATCTATTAGATCTAATTTTTATTATCTAATATTTAATCTAAAATTAAATCTAAAACTTGAAGATTAGAGGAATACCTCTAGGGTAACTAGATTACCCTGTAGATGATCGCAGCAACGCCCGAGGTTCTAAAATAGCCACGCAGTCATCTGGCCTCTACCAGTATCCACTCAAGTAAGATCTGGATCATCTTCTCCTCATGAATCTTCGCTCTAAAAATCAGATCTAGATTTGATATGCAAGATCTTCAAAAGATCTTCTAAAGCTGGAGCAGCAGCTTCTCGATAAATCCTTGCAACCTTCTAATCAGGGAGCCACCACACCTTGGACAAGCACCAGATGGATGCCCAACTTCTTGGATGTGAATAGGAGAGAGAGAGGAGTGAAGTGGAGGGGTTTCATGTTTTTGCTGGGTATTGAGCAGATTCTTGAAAACCCTAGGTGCAGATAGGGTTTAAATAAACCCTGCTACGCCATGCAGTGCCACATCATTCGACCAATCAAAAAATTCTAATTAATTTTGAAAAAATTTTGATTAGTAGAGTGATGTCATTTGATCATATCAGATAAGAACCCCACCAAACCCTCCTACTGTTGGTGCCAACATTAGATAAACACAGTGAGATTGGCGCCCAACAGTTTGAGTCGATCAAGGCATAGAGTCCTCATCTCATGGGACTCTATCCTTATCCACTTGGGGCGCACGCCATATCTGATTATGGCACCCACTTTGAGGGTAAAATTAGTAGGTAGACACTTTATAAAAACTCTCCAATGACCTCTTGTCAAGTGGCCTTTAGATCAAGATCCATAAGTCAATGTTTGGCTGGTGTCCTAAAATAGAAATGGCAGGTGACAGGAATTGGCAGGTGTTGTCTTAAATTCATCTCATGAATTGAGATAAAACTTTTTTGAGCTGGACTAGTTCCAGTCAGACTGAGAGAAACCTTCTCAAGGTTCTCTGGGTGAGTCAAATCATATTTGGCTCAGTCGAGATGAAAAAGATTGCACGAGGAGAAAGTTAGGCTCAATCGTGTGCTAGCACGATTTTCTTGAACCTAATTGGATTTAATCCAAATCAATCAAACTGGGCTAGCTTGATTGATGACATCCAGATCCTAACTCTTATTTGTGTGACCCAGTTAGGTTCATTTTCGTATGGTAATGAGATATGTCATGATCTCATCATCGATATCATCGAAACTCCTTTTGATAGACCAGAACTCTTCTGATTCAGACAATTAGAATGATCGATCATCAAGATCATTCTAATTACTTTCAAAATCCATCAGTGACACCTAACAGTATATGATGGCAATCCATCAGAAATGAAGATGAACCTCTCGGTGTAGCTATCTATGTGATTAAGTTCTTCTATCATGAGTCCCGACTGAATTAGGGTTAAGGTGAACTTGTCAAACCCAACATCAGTCATATGAATCAATCGATTGATCCAAGTCCGATGTGAAACCTTAATGGAAAACTCTTTTTTATTATTTCACTCTGCCATGGCCATGGGCTTAAGGACTCAATCTTTCGATCATCATAGGACTACTCCTCTCATCTACCGAGGTTGATAGATCCCATCTTGGTGCAATCTGGTTCCTACAATGAATATGCTACAGCCAACATACACCTCAGGGTTCTGAATGACTAGGAGATCGAGTTATGATGTAGTCAAACTATAACACACTCAAGGTGAACTGTCAATGTACCTCAGGTCAAAGAACTAGACACACAGCTGTAGCATCGAGCTAGTCATCGACGAGAAGGTAGACTTCCTTATGACTGCTCGAGGTGGTCACACTCAGTACTCTCATTCTTAATAAATATCTGTACTCTCACTTTGGTGTCTCCACACCATAGACTCAAGACACATCTACCCTAAAGAAGCGATCGTACACCAACCTTCCAGATCGATCACCATCCTTGTGATGATCGTATGGTCGGGAGCTGTTTATAAGTTAGTTATGTAAATTCATGCCTTAAATTTTTAACTCTTGAAAATATGAATTAACATTCTTACTAACTCAAAGGATGTATCACAGACATAATGTATACAATATGATAGTAGAATAACCCTTTTATTCATTTATAGTCAAAATTATAAATTTATCCTTACATTTGTATAGGAATGTGTCAGCCAATATATGCGTCTCCTCCTCCACCTCATAGATCTTATAGGATTTTTTGTCTTCCTGAAAGATACTTAGGTATCATCACAAAGGATGTAGAGAAAATGGAAAATGGGCACATGGAGATGACCCCAAGACCTATAGTGAGGTGATATCAGATATCGACTCCGAGAAATGGTTAGAGACAATGAAGTTAGAGATTAACTTAATGCACTCAAACTAAATCTGGACCTTAGTAGATCCATAAGAAGGTATAGTACCTATTGGCTATAAGTGGATTTATAAGAGAAAGATTAGTTTGGATGAAAAGATAGAGACCTTTAAAGCAAGGCCGATGGATGTGAATACTACTTTTCTAAATAGATATCTTGAGGAAGATATCTATATGGAGTAGCCTTTGGATTTTATTTTCAATGATGGAGATATTAAAGTCTGCAAATTATAAAGATCCATTTATAGACTTAAGCAAGCATCTCAGAGTTGGAATACTCATTTTAATGATGTAATCAAATCTTTTGGTTTCATCAAGAATGAGGAAAAATAATGTGTGTTCAAGAAGATTAGTGAGAGTGCTATAATTTTCTTCATACTATATGTGGATGAAATCCTCCTAATAGAGAATGATATTCCCATGTTGATCTCAGTTAAGTTGTGGTTGTCTAAGAAATTCTTCATGAAGGACCTTGGGGAAGCATCATATATTTTGGAGATTAAGGTCTATAAAAATAGATCTAAAAAGATGCTAAACCTTTCACAGTAAATATACATTGAAGAGATGCTGAAAAAGTTTAGTATGAAAAACTCCAAGAGAGGACTCGTGCCTTTCAAACATGGAATTCATCTCTCAAAGAAGATATGCCTCAACACATCAAAAGAGATAAAATGTATGAGCAAGATTTTTTATGCATCGATTATAGAGAGCCTCAAGTATACCATACTATATACACGACCTGATATAGCTCATGCTGTGAGTAGTGTCACAAAGAGATATCAGTCTAATCTAGATGAAGAGCACTGGATAGCTATAAAATAATCCTTAAGTACTTGAAAAGGACTAAGGATATGTTCTTGATCTTTGAAAGAGAAAAGTTAAGGGTGCAAAGATATACTGATTTAGACTTTATGTCTGATATTGATGATCAAAAATCGACATCAAATAGTATTTTCTTATACAACGGTGGTGTTGTTAGTTGAAAAAGTTTTAAGCAGCCTATTATAGTAGACTCCAACATAAAAGCTGAGTACATCACCGTATTGAAAGCTGCTAAAGAAGCATTCTGGTTCAAAAAATTTATTGCAGAGCTGCGTATAATGCCATCAGATGCTATTTCACTCTATTGCAATAACAACGGTGTCATAGCCCTTGCTAAGGAGATAAGGTCTCACTAGAAGTTCAAGCACATAGAGTGATAATTCCACCTCATCTATGATTATCTCGAAAAGAAATATATTGAGGTACAGAGAGTTGACTCCATGAATAATGTGGCTAACCCACTGACTAAGTAGCTAAGCCAGCAAAAGATCGAAATCAACCTTGAGAAAATGGGACTTAGATTTATGGTCAATTGGCTTTAGTACAAGTGGGAGATTATTAGATGTATGCCCTAGAAGCTAATTAGATTGATATATGTAAAACTTTTAAAGGACATAATTTATAATATTGATTTATTAATGAAATAAAATCGAGTTATCTTTCCATTCATATTGTGTAATGTGTCTATAAATCATCTAATGAATTAATAAGATAATGATACATATTCTCAAAAATTAAAAATTTGAGGCATATCTCATTAATGATTAATTCATCAATTACTTTAGATCAGTGGATCATCATGAAAATGATAATTGATCTGGATAGATTGGTGCATGGATCGCTTCTCTTTAGGATAGATGAGTCTCAAGTCTACAGTGTAGAGATACTAAAGCGAGAGTGTAGATGGTTGTTAGAGAATAAGATTACTAAGAGTGACCAACACGAGTAGTCATTTAGATATCTACCTACTCGTTAGTGACTTACTCGATGCTGCAGTGGTGTGAGTAGTTCTTTGACCTACGGTGCCTTGGCTATTCACAATAAGATTGTTATAGTTTGACTACTCTATCACTCGATTTTTTAGCCATTCAGAACCTTACGATGTATGTTGACTGCAGTAGATTCATTGTAGAAATAGGATATTCACCTAGATGAGATCTATCAATCTTGATAGATAAGAAGAAGTCCTATATAGATCATGAGATTGAGTTCCAAAGACT
This sequence comes from Elaeis guineensis, assembly GCF_000442705.2. Taxonomy (NCBI): domain Eukaryota; kingdom Viridiplantae; phylum Streptophyta; class Magnoliopsida; order Arecales; family Arecaceae; genus Elaeis; species Elaeis guineensis. Next base: position 29,203,500 of record NC_025994.2, read on the forward strand.
ATGGCCATGGCAGTGTGAATGATGGAAAGAGATTTCTATAAGATTTCATAAATGAACAAGTCGATTGAATCATACATGTGATAGATGAGGGGTTTGACGAGTTATTCATAACCTCCGTCTTGTCGGAACTTACGATAGAAGAATCAAATCATATGGTAATTGCATCTAGAGGTTTATCTATTTCGCTCTACTAGATTGTCACTATATACTACTAAGTGTCATGATAGATAGTGAGACTAAAGAGAATTATTTAGATGATCAATGATTCTCAATTGACTAAATTGAAAATATTTCAATCTATTAAAAAAAGTTTTAATGATATTATTGATAGAGATCATAATATATCTCACTATCAGATAGAATTGAATTTATGAGATCACACATCAAAAGAATTGGTCTAAGATTGTGCAATTAGGCTCATGTAGTTCTAATTGGATTAGAATTTATGAAATCTCATTGTGTTTAGGAATATCATGCTAGCATATGGTTAAACCAAATTCTTCTTGAGACTTGAAATCTCTATTGGATAGGGATTGGATCAAATTAAATGCATGCATGCGGGGCACCAAGAGTTGGGTGCTCAATAGATTTTCTGGGCATGAAATAAAGGGGGTCACGCCCCATGTGGATAAGGTTCAAGGGGTGCCAATAGTTGGCGCACCCTTGTCTTGTGCATGAAGAAAGGAGAAGAGAGATGGGGCGCACACCCCATCTGATTTTGTGCATGAGAAAAAAGGGAAGGGCAGCTTCCAATTAATAAGCAAGCCAAGTTTGGCAAGGAACCAAGAGCCCTTCTGGGTTAAGGTATTGAATGAGTCATAGTCTGAAACCTTTTAGGAGTCTTTTTGGTTCTATATAAATCCCTTGAGATAAGATCTCAAAACCCTAACCTAGAGAACCAAAGCCTGTGGCCCCTCTCTCTGTCTCATGCCTCCTTTCTCTCTCCCTCATGTCCCATGCACAAAGAACTTGGGCGTCCATCTTCTTCCACATGCCCATGGGTTGGGCATTCCATCTTAACACTAAGAGAGAAAGGTGTTCTCTCTTTCTCCCACAGATTCCAAATTGCATGCTAATTTTTCTTGAAGAAGAAAGATCAAGATCAAGAGGGGCATCTTACATCATTTTTGTAGATATCTGTAGGAGTCAGATGTGTGTGTGGCTTTTTAAGAAACCTAAGAAAAAGATATCCATGATCATCAAACTACGGTGAAGATCTACTCGCACTAAGGTGAAGTTTTGATCTTCATGTTTGATTTATTTTTATATTTTTGATTTTAAGGACATGATAGATCTAGACTTATGAGATGTGATCTCAAAGATGTATGCTAGATTAGATCTCTTTCATTATTTTAAAATTTTTATTGATCTTGCATGCATACCCATGATTTTTTCTTCAATCGGCTAACACTTGAGCTTTAGTTGAAGACTAAGAATGATAAGAAATATCAAACTCACTAAGCTCAATTGTCCACTTTGCCATTCTCCTCGAGGTATCTGGCTGTTAAAGTAAAGCTTTCAAGGGCTGGTCAGTCAGGACAATCACGAAATAGGCTTGAAAATATGGCCAAAGTTGTTGTATAGTATATGGGCTTTTGTACTCCTTTTTCATCTTCTCGAACTAGGATCGAACTAATGACATCCAAGGAAGTGGCCAAATACATAAATAGTGATTCACCCATATTCGACTTTAATAATAAAGATGGGGAGCTTAAATAACATTTCAACTCCTCAAAGACTTTTCAACATTCATCTGGCCAAGTAAAGTCCTTAATATGCTGTAAAATTTTGAAGGAAAGATATCATTCTGCTGACCTGAAAATAAATTGGTTGAGGGTTGCAATGCATCCAGCTATCTTCTAAACATCCCTTTTTGAAGTTTGAGGTTTTATGTCAAGGATCACTTTAATTTTCGTCAGATTGGCCACTTTTTCTCACCTTGTCACTATAAAGCCAAGAAATTTACCTGAGGTTATCCCAAATGCACACTTGCTTAGGTTTAACCACTTTTGGTGCTTTCTTAGTGCATTGAATTCTTCTTCCAAGTCACAAATATGTTGAGAGGCCTTGTTGCTCCACCAGCATATTATCGACATAAACCTTCATATTTCGACTAATCTACTCTTTGAAGATCTTGTTGGTAAGTCATTGATAACTTACTCTAACATTTTTTAGGCCAAAAGGCATGACTTTGTAGCAATACATGCCTTTCTCAGTAATGAATACTATTTTTTCTTCATCTTCAGGAGCCATTTGAATTTGATTATACCTAGAGAAAGTATCCATAAAACTTAGCAAGTGATGTCCCAATATTACATCGACCAGTTGATCAATTCTTGATAGTGAAAAACTATCCTTTGGATAGGCCTTATAAAGGTCGGTATAGTCGACGCATATATGCCACTTGTCATTTGTCTTCTTTACTATGACAACATTTGCTAGCCACTCCAGATAATATATTTCTCAGATGAAATATGTTAGATGTATGTCCTAGAAGTCAATTGTTGGCTAACATTATGTAATTTTAGGACTTATTTTTGTACTTGTAAAATTTTATTATTAATAAAAGATATTTTTATTTTCAATTATGTTTATATATTTATGATTTATCTTAAAAATTAATAAAGATAATTTTATATATTCTCAAAATATTGAGAATTTGAGACATGCATTATTAGTGATTAGTTTCTAAATGCTCTTAATTGTAAAATCATCACGGAGGATAGTGATCAATCCATTTAAGATTGATGCACGGATCACCTCTCTTATGGGTAGATAAGTCTCGAGTCTACGTGTGGTGACACAAGATTGAGAGTGCAAGTGGTTTTTAAAAAATAACTTGCACTGAGTATGACCAACACAAAAAATTACTTGGATATCTACTCACTCATCAATGATCTTCTCGATGCTGCAGTAGTGTGAGTGATATTAAAAATAGTATCCTAAAGCAAATCGTCAGTCTGTTGACGATTATGCTCTTTTTTGTATTAGTATATGAATTATAAATTAATAAAAATTATTTTGGTATTTTTCATCACAAATTATTTCATCTTCTAATGAACTCCTGTGTTGTGGTGAAGTCCTTAGAACTATTTAGACTCGACAAAGGAGGATTTGTCGTTTAGTCCTTAAACTTATACGCGATCAAATGATACGTTGTTATCAAGGACAACAACGTTTATCAAGCATAGATCGTTGTGTGCCATATGGATTGGTTGTCCTCTTAACCAAAGAGTGTGGAGACACTGGTATGGCATACAGGTGAGATGTAAGGGTACATCTGCATTGAACGTGACCGACTCTGGAGCTTTTTCTACTGTCAAAATTTGCTACGATGGGATATGGGTATAATTGTCCCTCCGACCTGAGACTGCCATAGTGACTTGCAAGCAACTCACTGCACTTAGGCACTGGACTACCTGAATTTCTAATTCAGTGATGGAAGGCTGCTGGGTGTAGTCAAGTACTTGACTTGTCGGTGCGTGTGTTAAGATGGGATTGACCACTCCAGTTCAGGAGCTGTGTACAGTCGTGTTTCAATTTAGCAAAATCTTGACCAGGATAGTCCTAGTGAGGAGTCACAGGACTGTTTGAGTTGAGCATGATTCGGATGATCTGATCAGGGTTGACAGCTTAACCCTGAGTCATCCTATACACAGGGGTTAAAAGGGATGAATTATACAGTAACCATATTCGTGTAGGTTCTGAATATTGCGATTGCGACTATTCGACCTATCCAGATGTTGGGTACTATTACTAGATGGTCACTTCGATTAGTATAAGAATTGGTTCCTGTGCTACCGGCTTAGGTTCGAACCTGCGGAGTCACACACATTAGAGGTTCCTGTCTGATCTGATGGCTGGTGAAGAGTCCCACTGGATTTGGACTCTTCGACCAAGAGTCCTAATGCTCAGAGACTCTGAGTCCTACATATCTAGGATTTTGTGATCGAGAATCAGGATTCTCTGATCATGAGTTTCACATATTTTGGGTACCGAGGTCAAAAGTCCTACTGGTTTGGGACTCTTCGATCAATGTTTCATATTGATGGACTTTGATGCCCGATTGCCCATCAAATTTAGACTCAGTATTTCTGAGAGGTTTAATTAGTGATTTGATCGCTAATTAACTCAATTTAATTGAGTAATTATTTTTGGATCAAGTCAAATTGAATTGGATTCAGTTGGGTTTGACCTGATTAGGTTAAGAGTTGACCTAATCCCCGAGGTGGTTTGGTCCCTGATTTGATCAAGGGTTGGGCTTAGTCAATTTTTGATTTGATTAGAATTTTATTGAACCTAATTAAGCCTAATTATGTTGAATTTAATTTAGTCTAATTGTGCCTAACCTATTTTAATAAGGTTGGTTCAATTAGGTTTGAAACCACCTTTGACTTATCTCCCTGCGCCACCTCACCTCACCTGCGCCTATTTGAATTCATGAGAGACAAGTTCTCATGAATTTTTTCCACGTAGAAGCCTTCCCACACCCCTCCCTTATGCACCATTTGGGTGGATAAAGATTGGTTGGTTGGCCATTCAAATTCAAATGATGTTTGAATTTAAATGGGCAATTAATCTCATGCGCCACCTTATCCTCTTGTGCGCCACTTATTCTACATGAGAAAAAGTTTCTCGTGTAAATTCTCCATGCACAAAGAACCCACACCCCCTTCTTCTCATGCCAAGAGTGGATAAAGATTGGTTGGTTGGCATTTGAATTTAAATTCAATTTGAATTCAAGTGAGCAACCACCTAGCTTTATCCTCTCACGCAGTGAAGATGCGGTCTTGCACTATTTTAAAAAGGGAAGAGAAGGTGGGGCATGCACATGACTTTCTTAGAGAAAAAGGGTGGTGTGAGAAAGGCCTTCTGCGTGAGAAAGGCCTTCTGTGTGAGAAAAGAAAAGAAAAGAAAAGAAAAGAAAAGAAAAGAAGAGAGAAAGGGTGCAGGGTCTTTTGTGAGTACCCTAGGGTTTCTGCCTAGGGTTCAAAAAGTGAGAAGGTGAACTACAAATGTTGTGAGCCCATCAGACTTCAGAGAGAGCTTCATCAATCTCTCAAGTACCTTTGCTGATGATCTGGAGTGTTCGAGGAGTCGACAGACATCGATCGAATAAGTTTGATCAACATCAGCCGTCGAAAGGGTTCTGCGACGAACTAACATTCGTGAGGAGCCGATCAGATCAGGAGCTTCGTGTGGATGATCCACAGAGGCCAAATATACTGTGTGGCTATATTGCAATGATCAGACCTTTTTGACGATAATCAGACTGCAGCGATCGACTACCTGTACGAAGGTAATGTGTTCTGAACACATAACAATAAAATATTTACTGTAGAATTCAAAATTTTAAATTTAAATACATGCTATATATATCATATTTAAATCCTTATATAGGGTTAATAAATTTTAATTAATTAGATTAATTAATAATTTCCACTGTAAAATTATAATTTTGAAAAAGTTTTAAAATTACCATTTTACCCCTGCACTCAAATTCCAACAATTGGTATCAGAGCAAATTCTAAAATATGATATACATTTGCATGCGTAGATTAAGTAGTAATCTAAAAATTTAAATTTGAAATTTAAAATTTGAATTTGCAATTTGAAATTCAAAATTTAAAATTTGAAATTTGAAATTTAAAATTTAAAATTCAAAAATTTGAAATTCAAAATTCAAAATTTGTTTGAAATTTCAAATTTAAAATTCAAAATTTAAAATTCAAAATTTGAAATTCAAAATTTAAAATTTAAAATTTAAAATTTATTTAAAATTTGAAATTTGAAATTTAAAATTTAAAATTTAAATTTTGAAATTGGTAAATTTAGATATACTTGATCCAAGTAGCAAGTAGTCTAATTGGATTGGTTGCCATGGTCGTCCAGTCATAGGAGAAAAGTAGGGTTTAAAGGCCCTCTCCTCTCATTCGATGGGATTCTCCTATGGCAGTAGGGGTGTCGAGCGTTTATATCCCATGCAGATGAAGCAGCGAAAGGATTTAATTGTAAAGGTTCAATTATAAAATTTATCATGAATGTGTTAGATTAGATCTAAAGAAATATTCATGATTTATTTTGATTGAATTATTTTCTGTTATGTAATTAGCAATAGGATTGCTGTTTATGAAATGTGCTGATTCGTTTGTGAAAAGAGTCAACACATTTGATGAATAAAAAATAAAACTTTTTAAATTTAAAAATTATTTTTGAAATGCCAAACCCTGACCCATCAGCTCAAATACTTAATTAAAAGAATTAAGTGTTGTCTAGTTGGTCTAGAATTATGAATTAAGAACTAAGACAATTGCATAAACTTGTGGGTCAATGGGTTAGATGGATTAGGTCCATAATTAGGTTAGATCTAAGGTTAACTTAAAGAAATGGACTAAATTAGAGTAATTGGTCAAATCTAATCAAAAGTTGAATTAGATTAGGTCAAAGACACTCTAGACTCAACTCTAATAGTTGTAGTTGAATGGGTCCATGTCTTTAACTAGACCAAGATGGACTTAATTCATGGCTACGCGGTGGAACCCTATTTACTAAGTTGATCAAATTAAAACTAATGAACCGGTTGGTGTCTAAGGTAAGTTCGGCAGTCTGACCAGTGGTTTTTAACTAGGAGCTACTCGCATTGATTCAATCTCTGATGAGTTAATGGCATATCCCTTCCACTGATCTCACTTACTTGGCCAACCTGGTGAGTTAGGTTTTGATTAGATCACTCGGTGATTAGGGCTCACCCATGTCATTAGGTAAATCAGTGTGACTGATTTAGGTGCTCCTAATGCCAGCTTTAATTAAATCCTTTTTAATCTGACTTGGTGAAGTCAGTGGGAGGATTGAAATTGGCTGGTTAATTTCTTCTCTTCTATCCTTTAATAAAATCCTCAAAAATTATTATGTCCCTAAAAATGATTAAGTTATAGTGATAACTAAGTATAGCCTCCCATTAAGTGAGTCATAATGAGTCCATTAGTTTAATAATCATTGGAGGCCCAAAGGCGTGGTGTTTATTGACTAATGAAATTATCATTCATAATATGATAATTTGGTTGAGTCTTTCTGATGGTGGTCAGGTTGGCCGGCCAAAGTCGGGCCTGATCATTTATTAGTCAGATTCACCAAATCAAGTCATGTTAATGGTTGGATCTAACCAGATCTTTTCAGTGGAGGTCAAAGCCTACTGATTAGGTTCTGCGGTAAAATTAATTACTAGAAGTTGTTTAGAGAAACAACTGGTTATGAACCTACCCATAGATGCATATGGGTTGACCAACCAAAGTTGGGCTCGTGTGTGATCTGTGTGGATTCTAGTACCCACTAAGGAATTAAAGTAATTCCTCGAATTGAAGGTTGAGGCTACCAGTTCATAAAAATATTGGGAGAAACTTTAGACTAAAGTCCAAGTCTTTAGTATTAATAATTTATGTACTAATAAAGGTCTGGTTTTTTTTTGTGTAGCTATGGCCACTACCCTGTCGCTCCGGTCATTATTAGATAATGACAAGCTTAGGGGACCCAATTTCGATAGCTGGTATCGAAAATTGAAAATCATCCTTGAGCATGAGCGGATCCTTTATGTAGTAACAGATCCGACACCTGAGAAGCCAGTCCTGAATGCTAGAGGGACGGTCCGAGATAGTTACCAGAAGTGGTTCAATGACCGCACCACCGTTCGGTGCATAATGCTAACGGCAATGAATGATGAGTTCAGCCGCAGGATCGAGAATGCCCAACCGCAGGAGATGCTTCAAATGTTGAACGACTCCTTTGGCACGCCTGACGATGTTGAAAGGCACAAAACTAGTTGTGCCATTTTCAATGCTCAGATGAGGGATGGAACCTCAGTCACCGATCATGTACTGTACATGATCGAAATGATTGAGCACCTAAGTAAACTGGGCTTTCCCTTGCATGTGCAGCTCGGTAAGGATGCAATCCTTAATTCTTTGCCCAAGTCCTTCCTTCCCTTCCTTACTCATTTCTGAATGACAAAGCCTGCAGTGAACTACCACGGCTTGTTGGGGTTGCTGCAGAATTTTGAGAAGGACCACCAGCTCCATAAGGAGTCGGTGAATGTTGTGGGAGGGTCTTCTTCTGGTCGTCGATCCTTTGAGAAAGGGAAGAAGAACAAGAAGAAGAATAAGAAGGTGCGGCCTAATGCTGGGACGTCTGCACAGGGTCAGACCAAGAAGCACAAGCCCGACTTGAGCCAGGCGGAGTGCTTCTTTTGCAAGAAGCAGGAGCACTGAAAGAGAAACTATCCTCTATACATTGCCTCCCTGGATCTGAATAGGCTGAAGAAAAAGCAAGGTAATTATATAACACCTTGTAACTTTTTTATTTGTGATACTACTGCCTGGGTATTGGATACTGGAAGTCCTTATCATATCTGTAATTCGATGCAGGGTTTGCAGGTCAGTAGGAGATTTGATGAAGGCGAGAGGTTCCTGAATGTTGAAGATGGAAGCAAAGTTCCAGTTCTAGCTTTAGAAATCATGAACCTTGTAATCAATTCTCGTAATATAATTTTGAGTGAATGTCACTATTGTCCAAGTTTTTTATTAAATATTATTTCTGTAGGCCTTTTGACCATGTACAGTTATGAATTTTTAATAAAAAAAAATATTTGCAATATCATTTTGAATGGTGTTACAATATTTATTAGACAACTAAATAATGGAATTTACTTACTATCACAGCCTATTAATATGGTTCAAACCTTCGATAAATGTTCTAGAATGGATAATATGTCAGAAGTCTACCTTTGGCACTGTAGGCTAGGTCATATCAATAAGAACAGGATAAACAGGTTGGCTCAAGAAGGAATTTTTGAAGTTGGTGATTGTGAATTACTTCCAACCTGTGAGTCTTGTCTTCTTGGAAAGATGACCAAGTCACCTTTTACTGAAAAAAGTGAGCGAGCCAGTGAACTCTTGGGTCTGGTACATTCTGATGTATGTGGACCCATGAGCTCAAGTGCAAGAGGTGGATATTTCTACTTCATAACCTTCACAGATGACCTATCGAGGTATGGGTATGTCTACTTAATGAAGCATAAGTCGGAGTCATTTGAAATGTTCAAACTATTCAGAAATGAGGTAGAAAAACAAACTGAGAAGTATATTAAAACTCTTCGATCTGATCGAGGAGGTGAATATCTTTCCAATGAGTTTCTGACATATCTTGGAGAGAATGGGATTCTCTCTTAGTGGACTCCTCCTGGAATATCACAGCATAATGGTGTGTCTGAAAGGAAGATTCGGACCTTATTGGATATGGTTCGATCCATGATGGGATTTGCTGGTCTACTGATCTCCCTCTGGGGATATGCACTCGAATCGACTTGTTAGCTTCTAAATAGAATTTCGAGTAAGTCTGTAACCAAAACATCTTATGAGATATGGATAGGACATAAGCCAATACTCTCGCACTTTAGGGTTTGGGGGTGTCTGGCTTATATTAAACGTTTAATTACGGACAAGCTTGGACCTAGGTCGGATAAGTGTTATTTCATAGGATACCCAAAAGAGACCAAAGGGTATTATTTCTACCAAGCTGATGAGTAAAAGGTGTTTGTCAGTCTTAAGACAATCTTTTTAGAAAAGGAGTTCTTTGGTGAAGGGACTGTTGCCTCTAAGGTCGAACTTGAGGAAGTTCGATAGGTGAAAAAACCAACACAAGTTGCTGAACCCGAATCGGATTTGGTTAGATAAGATCCGGAGCCCAATGTTCCTGCAACCTTAAGGTGGTCTGGTAGAGTACCACGTAGACCGGACAGATACTATGGTTTCTTGGTCCGGGATAGCGATCCTGTCGAACTTGATGAAAATGATGAGGATCCGATTACCTACATGGATACAATGCAGAGACTTGACTCTGAGAAATGGCTAGAGGCCATAAAATCCGAAATGGAGTCCATGAAGGTCAACGATGTGTAGACATTGGTTGACCCATCCGAAGGAGTAAAACCCATAGGGTTTAAGTGGGTCTTCAAGAGGAAGAGAGGCTCAGACGGAAAGGTGGAGACCTATAAAGCCCGTCTGGTTGCCAAAGGATATCGTTAATGTTATGGTATAGACTATGACGAGACATTTTCTTCTGTGGCAATGCTCAAATCCATTTGGATAATGCTTGCGATAGCTGCCCATCTGGACTATGAAGTCTGGCAGATGGATGTGAAGACAGCTTTCCTAAATGGAGAGCTGGATGAAGAGGAGTATATGATACAACCTGAAGGGTTCACATCCACAGATGAGTCTAAGGTGTGCAGGCTACAGAGGTCCATTTATGGACTTAGGCAGGCATCCCGAAGTTGGAACATACGTTTTGATAGGACGATCAAAATGTATGGCTTCGTTAAGAACAGAGAAGAGCCCTACATTTATAAGTGGGCTAATGGTTCAGTAGTGGTATTTCTTATATTGTATGTGGATGATATTCTCTTAATCGGAAATGATGTCCCCGCATTACAGAGAATAAAGATTTGGCTGTCATCACAGTTCTCCATGAAGGATATAAAAGAAGCTTCCTACATCCTAGGGATGAGGATCTATAGGGATAGATTTAGAAGGTTGCATGGCTTATCCCAATCCACGTAAATTGATACTATGCTGAAGAGATTCAGCATGGAGAATTTCAAGAAAGACTATCTACCGATAGGCCATGGAATTTCTCTCTCGAAGAGGGATTGTCTGACAACACCTCAAGAGAGAGAGCGTATGGGTAGAATTCCATATATTTCGGCAGTAGGATCTATCATATACGCCATGACATGTACACGACCAGATGTGGCATACTCACTAGGGGTAGTGAGTAGATACCAATCTGATCCAAGGGAGAATCACTGGAAGGTTGTTAAAACCATCCTGAAGTATTTAAGAAATACTAAGGACCAGTGGCTTGTTTATGGTGAATCGGACTTGAGACTTATGGGGTTTACAAACTCTAGTTTTCAGTCTGATCAAGAAGACAGCAAGAGTGTGTCGGAATTTGTTTTTACCCTTAATGGTGGGGCTGTCTGCTGGAAGAGTTCCAAACAGCACACTGTGGCTGATTCAGTTTGCGAGGCAGAGTATGTCGCTGCATCAGATGCTGCCAAAGAAGAGGTGTGGCTGAAGAAATTCATCATCGAGCTCAGAGTAGGACCCTCTCTTGTTGGTCCAGTTTTGCTCTATTGTGACAGCTCTGAAACCATTGCTCAGGCGAAGGAACCGAAGGCACACCAGCGGACGAAACATATTCTGCACCATTACCATCTTATCTGAGAAATCATGGATAGAAGTGACGACGACCTTCAGAAGATTGACGGAAAGGAGAACCTGGCCGACCCATTCACTAAAGCCATTGTGGTGAAGGAGTTTGACGACTTCAAGTCAAAGATGGGTATTAGATACTGCACCGATTGGCTTTAGACCAAGTGGGAGATTGTTGGGAATAGTGTCCTAAAGCCAATCGTCAGCCTGTTGACGGTTGTGCTCTTTCTTGTATTAGTATATGGATTATAAATTAATAAAAGTTATTTTGATATTTTTCATCACAAATTGTTTCATCTTCTAATGAACTCCTGTGTTGTGGTGAAGTCCTTAGGACTATTTAGACTCGACAAAGAAGGATTTGTCATTTAGTACTTAAACTTGTTCGCGATCAAATGATACATTGTTATCAAAGACAACAACGTTTATCAAGCATAGATCGTTATGCCATATGGGTTGGTTGTCCTCTTAACCAAGGAGTGTGGAGACACTGGTATGGCATACAGGTGAGATATAAGGGTACATCTGCACTGAATGTGACCGACTACGGAGCTTTTTCTGCTGTCAAGATTTGCTCCAATGGGATATGGTTATAACTGTCCCTCCGACCTGAGACTGCCACAGTGACTTGTAAGCAACTCACTGCACTTAAGCACTGGACTACCTAAATTTCTATTTCAGTGACGGAAGGCTGCTGGGTGTAGTCAAATACTTGACTTGTCGGTGCGTGTGTCAAGATGGGATTGACCACTCTAGTTCTGGAGCTATGTACAGTCATGTTTCAATTTAGCAAAATCTTGGCCAGGGTAGTCCTAGTGAGGAGTCACAGGACTGTTTGAGTTGAGCATGATTCGGATGATCTGATCAGGGTTGACAGCTTAACCCTGAGTCGTCCTATACACAGGGGTCAAAAGGGATGAATTATATAGTAACCATATTCGCGTAGGTTCTGAATGTTGCGATTGTGACTATTCGACCTATCCGGATATTGGGTACCATTGCTAGATGGTCACTTCGATTAGTACAGGAATTGATTCCTGTGCTACCGGCTTAAGTTCGAACCTGCGGAGTCACACACATTAGAGATTCCTATTTGATTTGATGGCTGATGAAGAGTCTCACTGGACTGGGACTCTTCGACCAAGAGTCCTAATGCTCGAGGACTCTGAGTTTTATGTGTCTGAAACTCTGTGATTGAAAATCAAGATTCTCTGATCATAAGTTCCACACATTTTGGGTACCGGGGTCAAGAGTCCCACTAGTTTAGGACTCTTCGACCAAGGTTTCATATCGATGGACTTTGATGTCCGATTGCCCATCGAATTTGGACGTAGTATTTATTAGAGGTTTAATTAGGGATTTGATCGCTAATTAACTCAATTTGATGGAGTAATTATTTTTGGATCAAGTCAAATTGAATTGGATTCAGTTGGGTTTGACCCGATTAGGTTAAGAGTTGACCTAATCCCCGAGGTGGTTTGGTCCCTGATTTGATCAGGGGTTGGGCTTAGTCAATTCCTAATTTGATTAGAATTTTATTGAGCCTAATTAAGCCTAATTTTGTTGGGTTTAATTTAGTCTAATTGTGCCTAACCTATTTTAATAAGATTGGTTCAATTAGGTTTGAAACCACCTTTGACTTATCTCCCTGCGCCACCTCACCTCACTTGTGCCTATTTGAATTCATGAGAAACAAGTTCTGGTGAATTTTTCCCATGTAGAAGCCTTCCCACACCCCTCCCTTATGCACCATTTGGGTGGATAAAGATTGGTTGGCCGGCCATTCAAATTCAAATGATGTTTGAATTTGAATGGGCAACTAATCTCATGCGCCACCTTATCCATTTGTGCGCCACTTATTCTACACGAGAAAAAGTTTCTCGTGTAAATTCTCCATGCACAAAGAACCCACGCCCCCTTCTTCTCATGCCAAGAGTGGATAAAGATTGGTTGGTTGGCATTTGAATTCAAATTCGATTTGAATTCAAGTGAGCAACCACCTAGCTTTTTCCTCTCACATGGTGAAGATGCGGTCTTGCACTGTTTTAAAAAAGAAAGAGAAGGTGGGGCGTGCACATGACTTTCTTAGAGAAATAGGGTGGCATGAGAAAAGCCTTCTGCATGAGAAAAGAAAAGAAAAGAAAAGAAAAGAAGAGAGAAAGGGCATAGGGTCTTTTGTGAGTACCCTAGAGTTTCTGCCTAGGGTTCGGGAAGTGAGAAGGTGAGCTACGAGTGTCGTGAGCCCACCAGACTTCAAGGAGAGCTTCATCAACCTCTCAAGTATCTTTGCTGATGATTTGGAGTATCTGAGGAGTCGGTAGACACCGATCGAATGAGTTCGATCAGCATCGATCGTCGAAAAGGTTCTGTGACGAACTAGCATTCGTGAGGAGCTGATCAGATCGAGAGCTTCGTGTGGATGATCTGTAGAGGTCAGACATACTGTGTGGCTGTATTGCAATGATCAGACCTTCTCGATGGTGATCAGACTGTAGCAATCGACTACCTGCATGAAGGTAATGTGTTCTGAACACATAACAGTAAAATATTTACTGTAGAATTCAAAATTTCAAATTTAAATGCATGCTATATATATCATATTTAGATCTTTGTATAGGATTAATATATATTAATTAATTAGATTAATTAATAATTTTTGCTCTAAAATTATAATTTTAAAAAAATTTTAAAATTATCGTTTTACCCCTGCACTCAAATTCCAACAATTGATATTAGAGCAGGTTTTAAAATATGAAATACATTTGCATGCGTAGATTAAGTAGTAATCTAAAAATTTAAATTTAAAATTTGAAATTTAAATTTGAATTTGAAATTCAAAATTTGAAATTTGAATTTTAAAATTTGAAATTCAAAATTCAAAATTCAAAAATTTGAAATTTAAAATTTAAAAATTGAAATTTATTTAAAATTTTAAATTTGAAATTCAAAATTTAAAATTCAAAATTTAAAATTTGAAATTTATTTGAAATTTAAAATTTAAAATTTAAAATTTTAAATTTAAAATTTAAAATTTAAAATTTTAAATTTGAAATTTAAAATTTAAATTTGAAATTGGTATATTTAGATATACTTGATCCAAGCAGCAAGTAGTCTAATTGGGTTGGCTGCCATGATCGACCGGTCATAGGAGAAAAGTAGGATTTAAAGGCCCTCTCCTCCCATTTGATGGGGTTCTCTTATGGCGGTAGGGGTGCCGAGCGATTATATCCCATGCAGACGAAGCAGCGAAAGGACTTAATTATAAAGGTTCAATTATAAAATTTATCATGAATGTGTTAGATTAGATCTAAAGAAATATTCATGATTTATTTTGATTGAGTTATTTTTTGTTATGTAATTAGCAATAGGATTGCTGTTTATGAAATGTGCTGATCTGTTTGTGAAATGAGTAACACATTTGGTGAACAGAAAATAAAATCTTTCAAATTTAAAAATTATTTTCGAAATGCCAAACCCTGACCCATCAGCCTAAATACTTAATTAAAAGAATTAAGTGTTGTCTAGTAGGTCTAGAATTGTGAATTAAGACATAAGACAATTGCATAAACTTGTGGGTCAATGGGTTAGATGGATTAGATCCATAATTGGGTTAGACCTAAGGTTAGCTTAAAGAAATGGACTAAATTAGAGTAATTGGTCAAATCTAATCAAAAATTGAATTAGATTAGGTCAAGGATACTCTAGACTCAACTCCAATAGTTGTAGTTGAATGGGTTTATGTCTTTAACTAGACCAAGATGGACTTAATTCATGGCTACGCGGTGGAACCCTATTTACTAAGTTGATCAAATTAAAACTAATGAACCGGTTGGTGTCTAAGGTAAGTTCGGCAGTCTGACCAGTGATTTTTAACTAGGAGCTACTCGCATTGATTCGATCTCTAACGAGTTAATGGCATATCCCTTCCACTGATCTCACTTACCTGGCCAACCTGGTGAGTTAGGTTTTGATTAGATCACTTGGTGATTAGAGCTCACCCATGTCATTAGGTAAATCAGTGTGACTGATTTAGGTGCTCCTAATGCCGACTTTAATTAAATCCTTTTTAATCTGACTTGGTGAAGTTAGTAGGAGGATTGAAATTGGTTGGTTAATTTCTTCTCTTCTATCCTTTAATAAAATCCTAAAAAAATATTAGATACCTAAAAGTGATTAAGATATAGCGATAACTAAGTCATAGCCTCCCATTAAGTGAGTGATAATGAGTCCATTAGTTTAATAATCACTGGAGGCCCAAAGGCCTGGTGCTTATTGACTAATGGAGTTATCATTCATAATATGATATTTGGTTAAGTCTTTCTGATGGTGGTCAGGTTGGTCGGCCAAAGTCGGGCCTGATCATTTATTGGTTAGATTCACCAAATCAAGTCATGTTAATGGTTGGACCTAACCAGATCTTTTCAGTGGAGGCCAAAGCCTATTGATTAGGTTCTGGGGCAAAATTAATTACTGAAAGTTGTTTAGAGAAACAACTGGTTATGAACCTACCCATAAATGAACATGGGTTGACCAACCAAAGTTGGGCTCGTGTGTGGTCTGTGTGGATTCTAGTACCCACTAAGGAATTAAAGTAATTCCTCAAATTGGAGGTTGAGGCTACCAGTTCGTAAAAATACTAGGAGAAGCTTTAGACTAAAGTCCAAGTCTTTAGTATTAATAATTTATGTACTAATAAAGGTCTGATTTTCTTTTATGTAGCTATGGCCACTACCCTATCGCTCTGGTCTTTATTAGATAATGATAAGCTCATGGGACCTAATTTCGATAGCTGGTATCGAAAATTGAAAATCATCCTTGAGCATGAGCGGATCCTTTATGTAGTAATGGATCCGACACCTGAAAGCTAGCCTCGAACGTTAGAGGGACGGTCCGAGACACTAACCAGAAGTGGCTCAACGATCGCACCACCGTTCGGTGTATAATGCTGGCGGCAATGAATGATGAGTTCAGCCGCAGGTTCGAGAATGCCCAGCTGTAGGAGATGCTTCAAATGTTGAATGACTCTTTTAGCACGTCTAACGATGTTGAAAGGCACAAAATTAGTTGTGCCATTTTCAATGCTCGAATGAGGGATGGAGCCTCAGTCACTGATCATGTACTGTACATGATCGAAATGATTAAGCGCCTAAGTAAACTGGGCTTTCCCTTGCATGAGCATCTTGGTAAGGATGCGATCCTTAATTCTTTGCCCAAGTCCTTCCTCCCCTTCCTTACTCATTTTTGGATGACCAAGCCTGCAGTGAACTATCACGGCTTGTTGGGATTGCTGCAAAACTTTGAGAAGGACCACCAGCTCCATAAGGAGTCGATGAATGTTGTGGGAGGGTCTTCTTCTGGTCGTTGACCCTTTGAGAAAGGGAAGAAGAACAAGAAGAAGAATAAGAAGGTGCGGCCACATGCTGGGACGTCTGCACAGGGTCAGACCAAGAAGCGCAAGCCCAACTTGAGCCAGGCGGAGTGCTTCTTTTGCAAGAAGCAGGGGCACTAGAAGAGGAACTGTCCACTATACATTGCCTCCTGGACCCGAACAGGTCGAAGAAAAAGCAAGGTAATTATATAACACCTTGCAACTTTTTCATTTGTGATACTACTGCCTAGGTATTGGATACCGAAAGCCCTTATCATATCTGTAATTCGATGCAGGGTCTGTAGGTCAGTAGGAGATTTGATGAAGGCGAGAGATTCCTGACGTTGGAGATGGAAGCAAAGTTCTAGTTCTAGCTTTAGGAATCATGAACCTTGTAATCAATTCTCTTAATGTAATTCTGAGTGAATGTCACTATTATCCAAGTTTTTTATTAAATATTATTTTTGTAGGCCTTTTGGCCATGTACAGTTATGAATTTTAATGAAAGAAAATATTTACAATATCATTTTGAATGGTGTTACAATATTTGTTGGATAACTAAATAATGAAATTTACTTACTATCACAGCCTGTTAATATGGTTCAAACCTCCGGTAAATGCCCTAGAGTGAATAATATGTCAAAAGTCTACCTTTGGCACTGTAGGCTAGGTCATATCAATAAGAACAGGATAAATAGGTTGGCTCAAGAAGGAATTCTTGAAGTTGGTGATTGTGAATCACTTCCAACCTGTGAGTCCTGTCTTCTTGGAAGATGACCAAGTCACCTTTTACTGAAAAAGGTGAGGAGCCAGTGAACTCTTGGGTCTGGTACATTCTGATATATGTGGACCCATGAGCTCAAGTGCAAGAGGTGGATATTTCTACTTCATAACCTTCACAGATGACCTATCGAGGTATGGGTATGTCTACTTAATAAAGCATAAGTCGAGTCGTTTGAAATGTTCAAACTATTCCAAAATGAGGTAGAAAAATAAACTGGGAAGTGTATTAAAACTCTTCGATCTGATTGAGGAGGTGAATATCTTTCCAATGAATTTCTGACATATCTTGAGAAGAATAGAATTCTCTCTCAGTGGACTCCACCGGAACACCACAGCATAATGGTGTGTCTGAAAGGAGGAATCGAACCTTGTTGGATATGGTTCGATCCATGATGGGATTTGCTGGTCTGCCATCTTCCTCTGGGGATATGCACTCAATCGACTTGTTACCTTCTAAATAGGATTTCGAGTAAGTTTGTAACCAAAATGCCTTATGAGATATGGATAAGATGTAAGCCAGTACTCTCGCACCTTAGGGTTTGGGGGTGTCCGGCTTATGTTAAACATTTAATTACGGACAAGCTTGGACCTAGGTCTGACAAGTGTTATTTCATAGGTACCAAAAGAGATCAAAGGATATTATTTCTACCTAGCTGATGAGCAAAAGGTGTTTGTCAGCTTAAGAAATCTTTTTGGAAAAGGAGTTCCTTGGTGAAGGGACTGTTGCCTTTAAGATGAACTTGAGAAAGTTTGACAGGTGAAAAAATCGACACAAGTTGCTGAACCTGAACCAGATTTGGTTAGATCAGATTCGGAGCCATTGTTCCTGACCCTTAAAGCGGTCTGGTAGAGTACCACATAGATCGGACAGATACTATGGTTTCTTGATCTGGGATGGCGATCCTGTCGAACTTGATGAAAACAATGAGGATCCGATCACCTACATGGATGCAATGCAGAGACCTGACTCTGAGAAATGGCTAGAGGCCATGAAATCCGAAATGGAGTCCATGAAGGTCAACGATGTGTGGACATTGGTTGACCCACCGAAGGAGTAAAACCCATAGGGTGTAAGTGGGTCTTCAAGAGGAAAGAGGGGCTCAGACGGAAAGGTGGAGACCTATAAAGCCATCTGGTTGCCAAAGGATATCGTCAACGTTATGGTATAGACTATGACGAGATATTTTCTCCTGTGGCAATGCTCAAATCCATTCAGATTATGCTTGCGATAGCTGCCATCTGGACTATGAAATCTGGAGATGGATGTGAAGACAGCTTTCCTAAATGAAGAGCTAGACGAAGAGGTGTATATGATACAACCTGAAGGGTTCACATCCACAGATGAGTCTAAGGTGTGCAGGCTACAGAGGTCCATTTATGGACTTAAGCAGGCATCCCAGAGTTGGAACATACGTTTTGATAGGACGATCAAAACGTATGGCTTCGTTAAGAATGGAGAAGAGCCCTGCATTTATAAGTGGCTAATGGTCCAGTAGTGGTATTTCTTGTATTGTATGTGGATGACATTCTCTTAATTGAGAATGATATCCCTGCATTACAGGGAATAAAGATTTGGCTGTCGTCATAGTTCTCCATGAAGGATCTGGGAGAAGCTTCCTACATCCTAGGGATGAGGATCTATAGGGATAGATCTAAAAGGTTGCTTGGCTTATCCCAGTCCACGTACATTGATACTATGCTGAAGAGGTTCAGCATGGAGAATTCAAGAAAGGCTATCTACCGATAGGCCATGAAATTTCTCTCTCGAAGAGGGATTGTCCGACAACACCTCAAGAGAGAGAGCGTATGGGTAGAATTCCATATGCTTCGACAGTGGGATCTATCATGTACGCCATGACATGTACACGACCAGATGTGGCATACTCACTAGGGGTAGTGAGTAGATACCAATCTGATCCAGGGAGAATCACTGGAAGGTTGTTAAAACCATCCTGAAGTATTTAAGAAATACTAAGGACCAGTGGCTTGTTTATGGTGAATCGACTTGAGACTTATGGGTTTACAGACTCAGTTTTAGTCTGATCATGATGACAGCAAGAGTGTGTCGGGATTTATTTTTACCCTTAATGGTGGGGCTGTCTGCTGGAAGAGTTTCAAGCAGCACACTGTGGCTGATTCAGTTTGCGAGGCAGAGTATGTCGCTGCATCAGATGCTGCCAAAGAAGTGGTGTGGCTGAAAAATTCATCACGAGCTCGGAGTAGCACCCTCCCTTGTTGGTCCAGTTCTGCTCTAATGTGACAGCTCTGGAGCCATTCTCAGGCGAAGGAACCGAAGGCACACCAGCGGACGAAACATATTCTACGCCGCTACCATCTTATCTGAGAAATCATGGATAGAGGTGACGTCGACCTTCAGAAGATCGACGGAAGGAGAACCTGGCCGACCCATTCACTAAAGCCATTGCGTGAAGGAGTTCGACGACTTCAAGTCGAAGATGGGTATTAGATACTGCACCGATTGGCTTTAGGCCAAGTGGGAGATTGTTGGAATAGTGTTCCAAAGCCAATCGTCAGCCTGTTGACGGTTGTGCTCTTTCTTGTATTAGTATATGAATTATAAATTAATAAAAGTTATTTTGATATTTTTCATCACAAATTATTTCATCTTCTAATGAACTCCTGTGTTGTGGTGAAGTCCTTAGGACTATTTAGACTCGACAAAGGAGGATTTGTCTTTAGTCCTTAAATCTGTTCGCGACCAAATGATACGTTGTTACCAAGGACAACAATTTTATCAAGCATAGATCGTTGTGCCATATGGGTTGGTTGTCCTCTTAACCAAGGAGTGTGGAGACACTGGTATGGCATACAGGTGAGATGTAAGGGTACATCTGCACTGAACGTGACCGACTCTGGAGCTTTTTTTTGCTGTCAAGATTTGCTTCGATGGGATATGGGTATAACTATCCCTCCGACCTGAGACTGCCATAGTGACTTGCAAGCAACTCACTGCACTTAGGCACTGGACTACCTGAATTTTTAATTCAGTGACGGAAGGCTGCTGGGTTAGTCAAGTACTTGACTTGTCGGTGCGTGTGTCAAGATGGGATTGACCACTCCAGTTCAGGAGCTGTGTACAGTCTATTTCAATTTAGCAAAATCTTGGCCAGGGTAGTCCTAGTGAGGAGTCACAGGACTGTTTGAGTTGAGCACGATTCGGATGATCTGATCAGGGTTGACAGTTTAACCCTGAGTCATCCTATACACAGGGTCAAAAGGGATGAATTATACAGTAACCATATTCGCATAGGTTCTGAATGTTGTGATTGTACTATTCGACCTATCCGAATGTTGGTACCATTGCTAGATGGTCACTTCGATTAGTACAGAATTGGTTCTTGTGCTACCGGCTTAGGTTCGAACCTTGGGGTCACACACATTAGAGGTTCCTATCTGATCTGATGGTGGTGAAGAGTCCCACTGGACTGGAACTCTTCGACCAAGAGTCCTAATGCTCGAGACTCTGAGTCCTATGTCTGGACTCTGTGATCGAGAATCAGATTCTCTGATCATGAGTTCACACATTTTGGGTACCGGGGTCAAGAGTCCCACTGGTTTGGGACTCTTCGATCAAGGTTTCATATCGATGGACTTTGATGCCCGATTGCCCATCGAATTTGGATCAGTATTTATGAGAGATTTAATAAGTGATTTGATCACTAATTAACTTCAATTTGATTGAGTAATTATTTTTGGATCAAGTCCAATTGAATTGGATTCAGTTGGGTTTGACCGATTAGGTTAAGAGTTGACCTAATCGCCGAGGTGGTTTGATCCCCTGATTGATCAGGGTTGGGCTTAGTCAATTTCTGATTTGATTAAGATTTATTGAGCCTAATTAAGCCTAATTGTGTTGGTTTAATTTAGTCTAATTGTGCCTAACCTATTTTAATAAGGTTGGTTCAATTAGGTTTGAAACCACCTTGACTTATCTCCCTGCGCCACCTCACCTCACCTGCGCCTATTTGAATTCACGAGAAACAAGTTCTCATGAATTTTCTCCACAGCAGAAGCCTTCCCATGCCCTCCTTGTGCCATTTGGTGGATAAAGATGGTTGGTTGGCCATTCAAATTCAAATGATGTTTGAATTTGAATGGGCAACTAATCATGCGCCACCTTATCCACTTGTGCGCACTTATTCTACGAGAAAAAGTTTCTCATGTAAATTCTCCACGCACAA